>NC_045973.1:3561688-3671688 GCF_010909765.2 Amblyraja radiata | reverse complement strand
AGATAGATAGATTCTTGATCAGTGCGGGTGTCAGGGGTTATGGGGAGAAGGCAGGAGACTGGGGTTGAGAGGGAAAGATTGATCAGCCATGGTTGAATGGCGGAGTAGACTCGATGGGCCGAATGGCCTAATTCTGCTCCAAGAAGGCATGGACTTATGAACCTTGGCAATGAGAGCTAGATAGAGCTCTTAAAGTTAGCAGAGTCAGGGGATATGGGGAGAAGGCAGGAACGGGGTACTGATTGGGGATGATCAGCCATGATCACATTGAATGGCGGTGCTGGCTCAAAGGGCTGAATGGCCTACTCCTGCACCTATTGTCTATTGTCTATTGTTTATAAACCAAGAAGACTTTGAGAATCCCGCAGTACATCATGGTCTCTCGCTTGGTCCACTGAACGGCAACACCTGTAACAATGTCGTTTATGTTTGCTGTGGCCCGCACCATTGTTATTTGGTTCATTGTTCTCCTGTTGGGTGCAGTGTGAGAGAAATACTTTGTCGAGGTCTCAGACTGAGATTTCACTCGGAGTCACGTCTGGGTGGGCACTCTCTGTAGGTGTTGAGACGGCTGGAGAGGCCGATCCTGGAGCCACGGACTTCACGCCCATCCAGGTGGACTCCCGTGCGAGACGTCGCCTAACGTGGTGAGACTGGTGCGCGGACAGTCGCCACACGGTCATAGCTTCATAAGTACTTAAGTGAATTCGGCTCCTCAAGTCTACTCCGACATTCAATCATAGAAACATAGAAATTAGGTGCAGGAGTAGGCCATTCGGCCCTTCGAGCCTGCACCGCCATTCAATATGATCATGGCTGATCATCCAACTCAGTATCCCGTACCTGCCTTCTCTCTATACCCTCTGATCCCCTTAGCCACAAGGGCCACATCTAACTCCCTCTTAAATATAGCCAATGAACTGGCCTCGACTACCCTCTGTGGCAGAGAGTTCCAGAGATTCACCACTCTCTGTGTGAAAAAAGTTCTTCTCATCTCGGTTTTAAAGGATTTCCCCCTTATCCTTAAGCTGTGACCCCTTATCCTGGACTTCCCCAACATCGGGAGCAATCTTCCTGCATCTAGCCTGTCCAACCCCTTAAGAATTTTGTAAGTTTCTATAAGATCCCCTCTCAATCTCCTAAATTCTAGAGAGTATAAACCAAGTCTATCCAGTCTTTCTTCATAAGACAGTCCTGACATCCCAGGAATCAGTCTGGTGAACCTTCTCTGCACTCCCTCTATGGCAATAATGTCCTTCCTCAGATTTGGAGACCAAAACTGTACGCAATACTCCAGGTGTGGTCTCACCAAGACCCTGTACAACTGCAGTAGAACCTCCCTGCTCCTAAAGCGCCTTGAGTATTAGAAAGGCGCTATATAAATCCCATCCATTATTATTATTATACTCAAATCCTTTTGCTATGAAAGCTAACATACCATTCGCTTTCTTCACTGCCTGCTGCACCTGCATGCCTACTTTCAATGACTGG
Source organism: Amblyraja radiata (assembly GCF_010909765.2). Taxonomy (NCBI): domain Eukaryota; kingdom Metazoa; phylum Chordata; class Chondrichthyes; order Rajiformes; family Rajidae; genus Amblyraja; species Amblyraja radiata. The sequence goes on along the minus strand of NC_045973.1, from coordinate 3,670,197 downwards.
TGCACCATGACACCCAGGTCTCGCTGCATCTCCTCTATGGCTGATCTATCTTTCCCTCTCAAACCCCATTCTCCTGCCTTCTCCCCGTAACCCCTGACACCCGCACTAGTCTGAAGAAGGATCTCGACCCGAAACGTCGCCCATTCCTTGTCTCCAGAGATGCTGCCTGTCCCGCTGAGTTTCTCCAGCTTTTTGTTTCTTCCATTGATTTAAACCAGCATCTGCAGTTCCTTCTTGCACACAGAAAGAAGAAATCAAGGTGTAATCTGTCCACAGATAGGACTTCAATCATGTTTTCAAGTATTTAATTTGCTGTTGTCAATAGCATGGTTAAATATGTAATCGAGGGGTATGGGGAGAAGGCAGGAACGGGGTACTGATTTTGGATGATCAGCCATGATCATATTGAATGGCGGTGCTGGCTCGAAGGGCCGAATGGTCTTCACCTGCACCTTTTTTCTATGTTTCCATATTAACTAGGGTTGGTTGATGATGAATGTCAAATGTGAATTCATCAGTCATGAACGATTAATTGTCATTTGAACCGAAAACAGAACAATTCAAATCTTACTTTCAGCAGCATAACAGGTCTATCAACAAAGCACTCATACATAACATGATCATTTAAAAAATCAATAAATTTAAAAAAAAACCCATGTTAGTGCAAAAAAGCTTGAAATCCTTAGTGCAACCAGGTGCTCCCACATCCTGAAGATGTGAGGCTTTGCAGGCTAATCGGCCCTCTGTAAATTGTCCCTAGTGTGTAGGGAGTGGATGGGAAAGTAGGATAACATAGAACTAGTGTGAACGGGTGAATGCAATTGATGGTTGGCATCAGGGCCGGCCTTAAGCCGATTGGACCGATTACTCCCAATTGGGCCCCGCGAGTAAGGGGGCCTCGCGCCAGAGTAATCCACTCTCGGCTCGGGTAGATCTACCCCGGGTGGAGGGGGGAGAGAGGGGTGGAGAGAGAGTAGAGGGGTGGAGGGGGAAGAAAGGGGTAGACGGGGAGGGGGGTGTGAGGGGGAATGGAGAAGGGGGAGACGGGGAAGGTGGGTCGTTCGCTCACGGCAGCGCTCCCTCCCCTCCAGGCGCCGTGCTTCACACACACAGCCCCGGCTCCAACCCTCTCTCTCCCCGGATAGACGCGGGTTGGAGCAACGTTTACAAGCCTCAGCCCTTAAAAAGTGCCTGTGACTTAAGCGACACCCGTCTGGGTGTAGCTTAACTCACAGGCACTTTTTAAGTGCACATTTTGATTACTTTCCATTCTACCATAGAGATATAAAGTCTATAATAGACTTTAATTATATTTCTATGAATCTACAGACCTTGGCTGGGATCCTGGGGCTCACCAAAATTGTTCCCAATTGGGCCCCGCACCTCCTAAGGCCGGCCCTGGTCGGCATGGATTCGGTGGGCCAGTTTCCATGGTTGAGGTCTATTATTGTCACGTGTTCTGATGTCCAGCGAGAAGATCTGTTGTGCGTGCTATCCGATCCGATCAAACATATAATGTTAAATAAACATAATCAAGTCAAACTCAGGTCCAACAGGTAGAGCAAAGGGGAAGATACAGAGTACAGAATATAGTTCTCAGCATTGTAGCGCATCAGTTCCACAGACAAAGTCCAATGTCCGCAATGGGGTAGAGGTGAATCGGACAGTACCCTAGCTTATGGAAGGACCGTTCTGAAGCCAGATAACAGAGGGTGGGTAAGGACTGTGCATGAATGAATGAATGAATACGTTTATTGGCCAAGTATTCACATACAAGGAATTTGCCTTGGTGCTCCGCCTGCAAGTGACGACATGACACTTAGGAATGACACATAAAACAATAATTGGTGGATTATTAACAGTGTTTCCTCTGTTCACTTCACAGAACCTGCATCACCCTGGCATTATTATCACCGTGGTGCTTGTTACCTTGCTGGGGTTTTTATCTGCTAGCTGCATTGCCAAAAGATATTGTTTTCCCCAAAGGTAAGGACTTTGTTAATCTGCTCATTACAACCGGTTTTCTCCGAGATCTTCGCTTTCCTCCCACACTCCAAAGACGTACAGGTTTGAAGGTTAATTGGCTTGGTATAAATGTAAAAAATGTCCCTAGTGGATGTAGGATAGTGTTAATGTGCGGGGATCGCTGGTCGGCGAGCACCCAGTGGGCCGAAATGGCCTGTTTCTGCGCTGTATCTCTAAACTAAACTGAACCAAAGATACAGCATGGAAACATCCCCTTTGGCCGAAGAAAACTCCAAACATTGGGCAATTCGAACATAGAACTGTACAGCTCAGAAACTGACCCTTTGGCCCACGATGTTTGTGCCGAACATGATGTCAAGGTAAACGGATCTCATCCACGTGTACATGATGCATATCCCTCTATTCCCTGCACTTCCATGTAACTATCTAAAAGCCTCCTGCACACCACTATCCTATCTGTCTTCACCACCTCTCCTGGCAGTGAGTTCCAGGCCTCCACCACCACTCCATGTGACAAAACCTTCCCCCTCTCACCTTATAGCGCCCTCTAGTGTTGAACACTTCCACCCTGGGGAACATGTTCCGAATGTCTAACTCTTCTACGCCACTCATAATTTTATCTGCTTCTAACAAACCTCCGCTCAAACTCCCACATTCCAGAGAAGATATTTTGTTTATATTTATACTTTGTTAAAAATTTTCGAACCAGGTTCTCATGATGAGAAAGACATTCTGGTTCGGTGTGATGGACTTATTTTCCTGGGTAAAATTGTGTGGGCATTCTATTAGTAGACACAGAGTGCTGGAGTAACTCAATGGGTCAGGCAGCATCTGTGGAGAACATGGATAGGTGACGTTTCACAGAGTGCTGGAGTAACACAGTGGGTCAGGCAGCATCTGTGGAGAAAATGGATAGGTGACGTTTCACAGAGTGCTGGAGTAACATCAGCGGGTCAGGCAGCATTTGTGGAGAAAATGGATAGGTGACGTTTCACAGAGTGCTGGAGTAACTCAGCGGGTCAGGCAGCATCTGTGGAGAACATGGATAGGTGACGTTTCACAGAGTGCTGGAGTAACTCAGCGGGTCAGGCAGCATCTATGGAGAGAAGGAATGGGTGACATTTCAGGTCGAGACCCTTCTTCAGACTGATCTCAAGGGAATCGGAGGTACATAGATAAGGAAGTGTAAGGCGTGAAAACAGGTCAAAGGGAATGGAGACCAAAAGTGTAGAGTGGGGGAATTCTATATATCTGTACAGTTGTTATCCTGTAACAGCTTTCTTTATAGAACAGCTGTATCAAAGCACACTGCTGGAGAAGCAACCAATATATTGAAAATATATCTCAGCATATCTAACATGCACGAGCTCATATGGGAAGAAATGGCTCTAAGTGTAATCGGAATATTGTTGTCTGTGGTAGTATCACGCCCCCGTGTGGCAGTACAGAGTCAATGCACTCAATAAAAATGGTCCTTATTACACTCACATTAATATATTTGTTCCTGATTGACAATTAATTGCCCTCCTTGGGCATGAGATTTGTGTCGTCTCGGGGTCTGTGTCTTTGGGTGTAATTTCAGGGCAGAATGTGTAGGAAAAAACTGCAGATGCTGGTTTAAATCGAAGGTAGACACAAAATGCTGGAGTAACTCAGCGGGACAGGCAGCGTCTCTGGAGAGAAGGAATATACGTCGTTTTGGGTCGAGACCCTTCTTCAGACTGAATGAATGAATGAATGAATACGTTTATTGGCCAAGTATTCACATACAAGGAATTTGCCTTGGTGCTCCGCCCGCAAGTGACAACATGACATACAGTGACTGGTTAGGGATCAGGGAAACGAGAGATATAGACAGTGATGCGGAGAGATAAAGAACAATGAATGAAAGATATGCAAAAAAGTAATGATCGTAAAGGGGGCCATTGTTGGCTGTTTGTTGGGTGAAAATGAGAAGCTGGTGCGACTTGGGTGGGGGAGGGATAGAGAGGGAATGCCGGGGCTACCCGAAGTGAGAGAAATCAATATTCATACCACTGGGCTGTAAGCTGCCCAAGGGAAATATGAGTTGCTGTTCTTCCAATTTGCGTTTAAGCCTTACTGACAATGGAGGAGACCGAGGACAGTAAGGTCTGTGTAGGAATGGGAAGGAGAATTAAAGTGTCCAGCAACCGGGAGATCAGGTTGGTTCAGGCGGGCTGAGCGAAGGTGTTCCGTGAAACGATCGCCCAGTCGGCGTTTGATCTCGCCGATGTATAGGAGTCCTCATCTTGAACAATGGATACAGTAGATGAGGTTGGAGGAGGTGCAAGTGAACCTCTGCCTAACCTGAAAGGACTGTCGGGGTCCCTGGACAAAGTCGAGGGAAGAGGTATCGCGACAGGTGTTGCAACTTCTGCAGTTGCTGGGGAAGGTACCTGGGGAGGGGGTGGTTTGGGTGGGAAGGGATGAGTTAACCAGGGAGTTGCAGTGGGAATAGTCTCTGTGGAAGGCGGAAAGGGATGGAGATGGGAAAATGTGGCTGGTGGTGGGATCCCGTTGGAGGTGGCGGAAATTTTGGAGGGCTATGTGTTGTATGCGACGGCTGATGGGGTGGAAGGTAAGGACTCGGGGGACTCGTCTCTGTTGTGACTAGGGAGAGGGGGAGTAAGGGCGGAGCTGCGGGGTACTGAGGAGACACGATTGAGGGCCTCATCTATGATGGGAGAGGGGAACCCCCGTTCCATAAAGAATGAGGACAGCTCGGATGTTCTAGTATGGAACACCTCATCTTGGGTGCAGATGAGCCCTCATCTTGGGTGCTGAGCCCCCTCCTCTACTCCCTCTTCACCTATGACTGCACACCTGTACATGGTACTAACACCATCATCAAGTATGCAGATGATACAACGGTGATTGGCCTGATCAGCAACAACGATGAGTCGGCCTACAGGGAGGAGGTCCAGCTCTTAGCAGCATGGTGCGCTGACAACAACCTGGCCCTTAACTCCAAGAAGACCAAGGAGCTCATTGTAGACTTCAGGAAGTCCAGGGGCGGCACGCACACCCCCATCCACATTAACGGGACGGAGGTGGAACGTGTTTCTAGCTTCAGGTTCCTGGGTGTTAACATCTCCGATGACCTCTCTTGGACCCACAATACCTCAACTCTGATCAAGAAGGCTCACCAGCGTCTCTTCTTCCTGAGGAGACTGAAGAAGGTCCATCTGTCTCCTCAGATCCTGGTGAACTTCTACCGCTGCACCATCGAGAGCATCCTTACCAACTGCATCACAGTATGGTATGGCAACTGCTCTGTCTCCGACCGGAAGGCATTGCAGAGGGTGGTGAAAATTGCCCAACGCATCACCGGTTCCTCGCTCCCCTTCATTGAGTCTGTCCAAAGCAAGCGTTGTCTGCGGAGGGCGCTCAGCATCGCCAAGGACTGCTCTCACCCCAACCATGGACTGTTTACCCTCCTACCATCCGGGAGGCGCTACAGGTCTCTCCGTTGCCGGACCAGCAGGTCCAGGAACAGCTTCTTCCCGGCGGCTGTCACTCTACTCAACAATGTACCTCGGTGACTGCCAATCACCCCCCCCACCCCCCGGACACTCCTCCCACAGGAAAAACACTATGTCTGTATATATGCTAATGTAAATATTTATTCAAATCATATGCTATGTTGCTCTTCCAGGGAGATGCTAAATGCATTTTGTTGTCTCTGTACTGTACACGGACAATGACAATTAAAGTTGAATCTGAATCTGAGATGTGGCATAGACGGAGGAATTGGGAATAGGGGATAGAGTCTTTGCAGGAAGCAGGGTGGGAGAAGTGTAGTCGAGATAGTTGTGGGAGTCAGCGGGTTTGTAATAGACGTCGGTCAATAATCTATTTCTTGTGATGGAGACTGTGAGATCAAGAAGGGGAGGGAGGTGTTAGAGATGGTCCAAGTAAATTTGAGAGCAGGATGGAAATTGGTGTTGAAGTTGATGAAGTCCATGAGTTCTGTATGGGTGCAGGAGGTAGCACCGATGCAGTCGTGAATGTAATGGAGATAGAGTTCGGGGATAGGGCCAGTGTACGCCTGGAACAGGGATTGTTCAACGTATCCTACAAAGAGGCCAGCAGAGCTGGGGCCCATGCGGGTGGCCATAGCTATGTCTTGGACTTGGAGGAAGAGGGAGGAGTCTATGAAGAAGTTGTTGAGGGTGAGGACCAGCTCCGCCGGGCGGAGTAGAGTGTTAGTCGAGAGAAAGTGGATGGTTTTGCGAGTTTTAGTTGAGTTTATTTTATTGTTACGTGTACCGAGCTACAGTGAACAGCTTTTGTTGCGTGCTAACCAGTCAGGGAAAGACAATATATGATTAGAGTTGAGCCATTCACAGTGTGTAGATATATGACACCCCGTACACGAACACTACCCTACACACACTGGGGACAATTTACAATTTTTACCAAAGCCAATTAACCTACAATCCTGCACGTCTTTGGAGTGTGGGTGGAAACTGAAGCACCCAGAGGAAAACCCACGCGGTCACGGGGAGAACGTACAAACTCCGTACAGACAGCACCCGTAGTCAGGATCGAACCCAGGTCTCTGGCGCTGTGAGGCAGCAACTCTACCGCTGCGTCACCGTGTCGCCCAATAAGTAGAACCCTGGAGACAGGCGACTCAGTTTTGAGGAAACTTCATTACTTTTTGTTTTGGTTTCCTTGAAATATTGTTTTTTTTCTTTCTATTTTGCGGTATCTTACTGTTTCCTGCTTTCACTGCCAACACCTTCCATGTTAACATAAGTCTTGTGATATTTCTCTCATGAAATTCACTGACACGTTTCAGGATGTAACTGGCACCAATGACACCAATAAAGTTGAAAGGTTTTGTACACACCATACACACCAAAATAATAATCATAATTTGTTAACATATTCATCTTTAACAAAATTTAACAGAATTATGAATGAACAGAATTAAGAATCTAACCCTATATCACACACGCAAACTGTTCCCCCGCAACGCTGATTACACTGCGAGAGGGATATACAAAGTCGGGTCAGGTTACTGAAATGGATGAAGAAATGGCCCACGTTCCGCTCCGTTGCGTACTACACGTCAGCCCATTGGATTTAGCAGGAGTGGTCTATCCTGCTCACTATAGGATCTTTGCTTGTACCTGTAAAGGTGTTGCAATTACAATGAATAGATTGCCTATTGCCTCATAGATTAACAGGAACATCTACATTCCATTGCAGCACTCCAGTATTTCACAGACACCGAGCCTTGGAGAGTGGAACCAGCCCAACTTGCTCACACCGCCCACATGTCCCATCTACACTAGTCCCGCCTGCCAGGTAAAAGGTACCTGTCGAAATGTCTCTTAAACATTGCGATAGCCCCTGCCTCAACTACCTCCTCTGGCAGCTCATTCCATACACCCACCACCTTTTGTGTAAAAAAGATACCCCTTAGGTTCTTATTAAATCTTTCTTCCTCACATTAAACCAATGCCCTTTGGTTCTCGATTTTGCTATTTTTGGCCTTGTTGAAGGATTTCATTTTTCAACAGCCGAACATTCTGCGCTACAGCTTCAGACTGAAATTCCTTTAGATGTGCAGGAATTAATGATGTTGTGTATTTACAATAATAACAGTATCTCAATTGCTTCATGATCAAGAGTCAAGAATATTAAAAAGCCATCTCTCAGTCTGCGCCGACCAGCGATCCCCATACACTTCTTCCCCCACCCGGAGCAGCATTATAGTTTAGTTTAGTTTAGAGATACAAAGCGGAAACAGGCCCTTCGGCCCACCGAGTCCGTGCCCACCAGGCGATCCCCGCACATTAATACCATCCTACACACACTAGGGACAATTTACATTTATACCAAGCCAATTAACCTACAATCCTGCATGTCTTTGGAGTGTGGGAGGAAACCGGAGCTCCCGGAGAAAACCCACGCAGGTCACAGGGAGAACGTACAAACTCTGCACAGACAGCACCCGTAGTCAGGATCGAACCCGGGTCTCTGCCGTTGTGAGGCAGCAACTCTACCGCTGCGCCATCGTGCCGCCTAATAAGTAGAACCCTGGAGACAGGCGACTCAGTTTTGAGGAAACTTCATTACTTTTTGTTTTGGTTTCCTTGAAATATTTTTTTTTTTCCTTCTATTTTGCGGCATCTTACTGTTTCCTGCTTTCACTGCCAACATAAGTTAACATAAGTCTAGCGATACTTCTCTCATGAAATTCACTGACATGTTTCAGGATGTAACTGGCACCAATTACACCAACAAAGTACAAAGGTTTTGTACACACACACACCTATGGGTGGAGATGACAGACGATAGATTGTTTGTTCAAAGCTTCCCAAGGACCAGGTAGAAGAGTCGGTACTTTAGCACGCAACAAAAGCGTTTCCCTGTCCCTCAGTAAACGTGACAATAAACAATAAACTAACTAAGCTGCTTGGCAAATCAGCAAAGGCTGGCAGCATCATCAAGAACCCACACCATCCTGGCCACACACTCATCTCTCCGCTGCCTTCAGGTAGAAGGTACAGGAGCCTGAAATCTGCAACATCCAGGTTCAGGAACAGCTGCTTCCCCACAGCCATCAGACTATTAAACACAACTTCAAACAAACTCTGAACCATAACAGCCTGTTGCACTTTATCTGTTTATTTACGTGTATATATATACGGTCTATGGTATTTGGACACACTGATCCGATCTGTATTTATGCCTACAATATCCTGTTGTGCTGCAGCAAGCAAGAATTTCATTGTCCTATCTGGGACACATGACAATAAACTCTCTTGACTCTTGAAAGGTAGACAGAAAATGCTGGAGAAACTCAGCGGATGAGGCAGCATCTATGGAGCGAAGGAATAGGTGACGTTTCGGGTCGAGACCCGGAAGGGTCTCGACCCGAAACGTCACCTATTCCTTCAGACTGAAGAAGGGTCTCGACCCGAAACATCACCCATTCCTTTGCTCCATAGATGCTGCCTCACCCGCTGAGTTTCTCCAGCATTTTTGTCTACCTTCCATTTTTCCAGCATCTGCAGTTCTTTCTTAAACACAGCGGTAAATCGGCAAGATGCTTTTGGATTTAAAAAAAAAGAGTAAGTGAAATATCAGAGGGCGTATCATCGAATGGAGTAAGGGTGGCGTGGTGGCGCAGTGGTAGAGTTGCTGCCTTACAGCGCCAGAGACCCGGGTTCGATCCTGACCAAGGGTGCTGTCCGTATGGAGTTTGCACGTTCTCCCGTGACCGCGGTGGGTTTTCTCCAGGTGCTCTGGTTTCCTCCCACATCCCAAAGACGTGCAGGTTTGTAGGTCAATTGGCCCTCTGTCAATTGCAAATGGTCTCTAGTGTGTAGGATGGAACTAGTGTACAGGGTGATTGTTGGTCAGCGCGGGCTCGGTGGGCCGAATGGCCTGTTTCCACGCTGTATCTCCAAACTTAACTAAACGGAACTAAAAGTGAACTGAACACACAAGATGAAAAGTGAATTGACTGCAGCAGCCTGATCACTGGCTTGTGGCTGGGATTTATATTCAAACTGTATTCAACAGTATTCTGAATTATTCAAAGCCTGGAGAGATGGGTGGAAATGGGACAATGGGACTCTTGGAATCAATGACCATTAATTGGAGATGTTTACTCTGCGAAGCTTGCTACTGGTGAGGAGAGGTTGAAAGAAGTCACCAGCTGCAGTGCCCAATCCAAGGTTTGTCTCATGGACTGCCCTCTTAGCTACATCAGCACAACCTTGGCTGCAACAATGCACAAGATAGCAGACCTGTTAAATCCCCACTTGTATCTGTGTTTTCCACAGTCCTTTGGATCAAGATTAATTTAGAATCAGACTGACCTGGCTGCGAGCCAGAGCAACATTCTGCAAATCCACTCTTGCGTCGTTTCAGAGCGATTCATCAATTTGGGCCAGTTTTATTCAGCTGTCAGCATGTGCTGACAATCCGAAATCTAAATCCAAACTACCTTGACTTGGATGACAGAGGTTTTGCGGTCCACACCGATCAAATGGAAATTGTAGACGCAAGGAACTGCAGATGCTGCTTTACCCAAAAAGGACACCAAGTGCTGGAGTAACTCAGCGGGTCAGGCAGCATCTCTGGAGAACATGGAGACACCTAGCACTTGCCAGGCTTTGTCCTGCCACCCCCCCCCCCCACCCCCGTCTCTTATCCCACCTCTCATCCTCCCCTCCCCTCTGCCCATTACAATCAGTTCGGTTTACAATAGACAATAGACAATAGGTGCAGGAGTAGGCCATTCGGCCCTTCAAGCCAGCACCGCCATTCAATGTGATCATGGCTGATGATCCCCAATCAGTACCCCGTTCCTGCCTTCTCCCCATATCCCCTGATTTTGCTATCTTTAAGAGCTCCATCTAACTCTCTCTTGAAAGTATCCAGAGAATTGGCTTCCACTGCCATCTGAGGCAGAGAATTCCACAGATTCACAACTCTCTGGGTGAAACAGTTTTCCTCGTCTCCATTCTAAATGGCTTACCCCTTATTCTTCAATTGTGGCCCCTGGTTCTGGACTCCCCCAACATCGGGAACATGTTTCCTGCCTCTAGCATGTCCAAACCCTTAATAATCTTATATGTTTCCATAATATACCCACTCATCCTTCTAAATTCCAGAGTATACAAGCCCAGTCACTCCATTCTTTCAACATATGACAGTCCCACTATCCCGGGAATTAACCTTGTCAACCTACGCTGCACTTCCTCAACAGCAAGAATGTCCTTCCTCAAATTTGGAGACCAAAACTGCACACAATACTCCAGGTGCAACTGCAGAAGGACGTCTTTGCTCCTATATTCAGCTCTTGTTATGAAGGCCAACATGCCATTTGCTTTCTTCACTGCCTGCTGTACCTGCATACTTACTTTCAGTGACTGACGAACAAGGACCCCCAGATCCCGTTGTACTTCCCCATTTCCCAACTTGACACCATTCAGATAATAATCTGCCTTCCAGGTTTTGCCACCAAAGTAGATAACCTCACATTTATCCACATTAAACTGCATCTGCCATGCAGTTTAGTTTATTGTCACGTGTACCGAGGTACAGTGAAAAGCTTTCTCAGTCGGGAAAACATTCCTGGCGTGAAACATTGCCTGTCCATAGTCTCCAGAGATGGACACAAAGCGCTGGAGTAAAACAGCGGGTCAGGCAGCATCTCGGGAGAAAAGGGATTGGTGACGTTTCGGGTCGAGACCCTTCTTCGGAGATGCTGCCTGACTCGTTGAGTTACTCCAGCACTTTGTGTCTTCCTTTGCAATGGCAAATAGTTCCGTATAGTTTACTTGGGTGAAACATTCAAAAATTAAATTAATTATAGTTGGGCAGTCAGAAATCCTCACTGAAATATCCTACCTTTACTCATAATCTTTTATCTCCATGAAAACTGTGCGGGATTATGACACTTCATTACTAATTATGACTAATTTAGAAAAGATTATAGTTGTAATTAGTAAGGATTTGTCAGGGGTTATGGGGAGAAAGCAGGAGAATGGGGTTGAGAAGGAGAGATCGCTCAGCCATGATTGAAGGGCAGAGTATAGACTTGATGGGCCGAATGGCCTAATTCTGCTCCCATAAATCATGAGCTTATCTGACAGTGCAAATGAATTTGCATGGAAAGTTGAACCATTGCAGCATTTGGGTACGACATCTTGTTTAGTTTAGCTTAGAGGTACAGAGCGCAAACAGGCCCTTCGGCCCACCGAGTCCGCTCCGACCAGCGATCCCCGCACATTAACGCTACGCTACACACACTAGGGACAATTTTACTTTTATAACCAAGCCAATTAACCTACAATCCTGTACGTCTTTGGAGTGTTGGAGGAAACCGGAGATCCCGGAGAAAACCCACGTGAGTCACGGGGAAAACGTACAAACTACGTACAGACAGCGCCTGTAGACAGGATCGAACCCGGGTCCCGGGTCTGCCTTACCACTGTAAGGCAGTAACTCTACCGCTGCGCCACCGTGCCGCCTGTTGTGGGCAAAGTGGGATGTCCATCCTGCTTGTTCATGCTGACCCAGACCATTGGCTGACCTTGAGATGAATATGTCCATCAGGTATTGACTTCGGAACAATCGACCAAGGGTTAGCACGGTGGCACAGCGGTAGAGTTGCTGCCTCACAGCGCCAGAGACCCGGGTTCCACCCTGACTACGGTTGCTGTCTGTACGGGGTTTGTACGTTCTCCCCGTGACCTGCGTGGGTTTTCCCCGGGTGCTCCGGTTTCCTCTCACACTCCAAATTGTCCCCAGTATGTGTAGGATAGTCTTTGTGTACGAGGATCGCTGGTCGGCACGGACTCGGTGGGCCGAAGGGCCTGTTTCTGAGCTGTATCTCTACCCTAAACTAAACTGTGAGTTCTGTATTCAAAACCTAGACGGGGGGCATGTGTAAAATGGGAGGGGCCATGTAAAATAATGCATGCAAATGGACCTGTTCAAGACACAGGGGGGGGGGGTGTACCAGTGGCACAGCTGGTAGAGACACTGCCTCACAGTGCCAGAGACCCAGGTTCGATCCTGACCTCGGGTGTTGTCTGTGTGGAGTCCGCATGTTCGCCCTGTGCCCACGTGGGTTTTCCTCCCACATCCCAAAGACGTGCGGGCCTCTAGGTTAATCGGCCCTCTGTAAATTGCCCCTGGTGTGCAAGGAGTGGAGGAGATAGGGGGATAACACAGAACTAGTGTGAACGGGTGATCGATGGTCGGCGTGGACTCGTGCTGGATCTGTAAACATTACAGTCACAAGCACTTTCTATTACTTCATAGTCCATTAAATGTTCAGTCTACTCCTGGCTTAGTAAGATAAACACACCAGGTTTCATATTTCTGCAGTCTAACGCATCTTGCAGTGTTGCTGTGTTTTATTCACGTGTTAGTTCATAATTGGTTTGTTTGCAGCCATCAGACGTTTATGTATTCGACGCTGAGGCGTTATGAGGAGCTGAACATCCTAGATGAGAACGCACTGAATAGAGACCAGACGGAGAGCCGGCAGTCACTTCAGGTGAGGTCACGAGAAGCCTTAAGGGCCTGTCCCACTTGGCGATTTTTTCGGCGACTGCTGCCGTTATATCAGGGTCGCCAAAAGATTTTGAACATTTCAAATTACAGCGGCGACAAAAAGAATGTTGAAAAAACACCGCGCGTCAATGCGTCTCCACGCCACGCCACGCCACGCCACGCCACGCCACGCCGCGAATATGTCGGTGACCTGATACGTCAGTCAATGATGCCGTCAGTCGCCGAAAAAATCGCCAAGTGGGACAGGCCCTTTACTCTTGCTAATTGTTCGTGGTTTTCCAGCGTAATGCGTGGATTGGGGGGCGTTGGCTACAGGGAGAGATAGATGCAAAATGCTGGAGTAACTCAGCGGGACAGGCAGCATCTCTGGAGAGAAAGAATGGGTGACGTTTCGGGCTCAAGACCCTTCCTCAGAGTCAGACTCAGTCTGAAGAAGGGTCTCGACCCGAAACGTCTCCCATGCCATCTCTCCAGAGATGCTGCCCGTCCCGCTGAGTTACTCCAGCTTTTTGTATCTGTCTGTGGAGAAAAGGAATAGGTGACATTTCGGGTCGAGGTACTTCATCAGACTGAGAGTGGGGGAGGCGGAGTCAGGCAGGGTATGGAAAGCTACAGGACAGAGCAGAGCCTCAATTACTTCCTTGACAACAGGGCGAGGTTGGACTGACTTGGATTGTTTTCTCTGTAACACAGCAGGTTGATGTATACAATTCTGAGAGGCATAGATATGGTAGACTAGGGTGGAATACTCTGGAATTCCCAGGCTTGTATACTCTGGAATTTAGAATGATGAGAGGGAATCTTATTGAAACATAACAAGGTTATTAAGAGTTTGGACACGCTAGAGGCAGGAAACATGTTCCCGATGTTGGGGGAGTCCAGAACCAGGGGCCACAGTTTAATAATAAGGAGTAAGCCATTTAGAACGGAGACGAGAAAACACTTTTTCTCACAGAGAGTGGTGAGTCTGTGGAGTTTTCTACCTCAGGTGGAGGCAGGTGGAGGCAGGATCTCTGGATGCTTTCAAGAGAGAGCTAGATGGGGCTCTTAAAAATAGCAGAGTCAGGGGATATGGGGAGAAGGCAGGAACGGGGTACTGATTGGGGATGATCAGCCATGATCACATTGAATGGCGGTGCTGGCTCGAAGGGCCGAATGGCCTACTCCTGCACCTGTTGTCTATTGTCTATAGAGGGCACTGCTTCAGGTGAGAGGGCCAAAGTTGAAAGGTGATGTGTGGGGCAAGTAATGTTACACAGACGGCGGTGGGGGCCTGGAACGCAATGGGATCCGCGATTGGTTAACATTCCAGACTCTCTCTTATTCGCCATAGCAACGGGATAAATATTTCGACTTTAAAGACAAGGATATGATTAAATACTAAAACATTAGAGGAACATAATTCCAAGAAGAATTTTCTTTGTTAAGATCAGCCAAGTTCTCTTTAAAAAACTCCATTTAAACAACTCGGGAAAGCGAGAGGGTTGAGGAAGGTACAGTCTCACTGACGACTCGCAACTAACTAACTACTAACTTACTACTAACGTACGAAGGAACAATTGGGGGGCCCTGTGTGGGGAGACCACTGTGAGGGAGGGGGTGAGGGGAGATCCGGGCGCTGATACTATAACTTTGTTAGTGCCCTTTATGTGGAGGCTATTCGCATACCTTGGGCACACAAGCAAAAAATTTCACTGCGACTTGTTACAAGTGACAACAAAGCCTACATTCATTCACTCACTCACTCACTCATTCATTCAACTACTAACTACTAATGGCGGGACTGTCATATGCTGAGAGAATGGTGCAGCTGGGCTTGTACACTCTGGAGTTTAGAAGGATGAGAGGGGACCTCATTGAAACTTCTAAGATTATTAAGGGCTTGGACACGCTAGAGGCAGGAAACATGTTCCCGATGTTGGGGGAGTCCAGAACCAGGGGCCACACAGTTTAAGAATAAGGAGTAAGCCATTTAGAACGGAGACGAAGAAACACTTTTTCTCACAGAGAGTGGTCAGTCTGCGGAATTCTCTGCCTCAGAGGGCGGTGGAGGCAGGTTCTCTGGATACTTTTAAGAGAGAGCTAGATAGGGCTCTTAAAAATAGCAGAGTCAGGGGATATGGGGAGAAGACAGGAACGGGGTACTGATTGGGGATGATCAGCCATGATCACATTGAATGGCGGTGCTGGCTCGAAGGGCTGAATGGCCTACTCCTGCACCCAGCAGATTGTCTATTGTCTACTACTAACTAAAGTCAGGTGTTCACTCAACTGACTTTCAATGGGACAATACATGCATCCATCCTCGGTCTTATAAAAATTAATTTATCTTAAGTCAGATGTGCTTTATTTTATTGACCTCGCTTGATTTTATTGCCCTTTCTTGATCTGCCTCTCTCTCTGTTTGCAGAATCTACAAGAATGAAATCAGAGAAATGGATGAGTTGAACTTCAGTTTGTTTTTTTAACTCCTGTGAGCGAAAGCCTGGCTCTCAACTAAATGAATCTTGCGTTTAGTACCGTTGTTGTGTGTGATCTCTTTGTGGAGTCCGTGTACACTGGATGAAACTGAACAGACCTCTATCTTAGTTACATTGAAGCGCGCCTCATCTAACTTTGTCTCGTGAATTTCTTTAGTCAGAGGGTGGTGAATCTGTGGAATTCATTGGGTGTGGAAGCCAAGTCAGTGGATATTTTTACGGTTTTGATTAGTGCGGGTGCCAGGGGTTATGGGGAGAAGGGGGTTGAGAGGAAAAGATAGATCAGCCATGATTGAATGGCGGAGTAGACTGGATGGGCCGAATGGCCTAATTTTTCTCCTAGAACTAGGAACCTATGAACTTATGCATGCGTAAATAGAAATACCTGACCAAGACATGTAGCTCCAATTCATGGGTGAGGCAGCATCTATAGAGCGAAGGAATAGGTGGCGTTTCAGGTCGAGACCCTTCTTCAGTCTTCATTTCCTTCGCTCCATAGATGCTGCCTCACCCGCTGAGTTTCTCCAGCATTTTTGTCTACCTTCCATTTTTCCAGCATCTGCAGTTCTTTCTTAAACATAGCTCCAATTCATGAACAGTGAATGCAGGGTGGCCACAGTGGCGCAGCGGTAGAGTTGCTGCCTTACAGCGAATGCAACGCTAGAGACCCGGGTTCGATCCCGACTACGGGCGCTGTCTGTACGGAGTTTGTACGTTCTCCCCGTGACCTGCGTGGGTTTTCTCAGAGATCTTCAATTTCCTCCCGCACTCCAAAGACGTGCGGGTTTGTAAGTTAATTGGCTTGGTATAAATGTAAACATTGTCCCTAGTGTGTGTAGAATTGTGTTAGTGTGCAGGGATCGCTGGTCGGCACGGACCCGGTGGGCCGAAGGGCCTGTTTCCGCGCTCTATCTCTAAACTAAAAAACTAATACAAATTGTGGCCACAATCATTGGGTACACAAGGAACTGCAGATGCTGGAATCGTGAGTAAAACTCAAAGTGCTGGAGGAACTCAGCGGGTCAGGCTGCTTCTGTGGAGGGAATGGACAGGCGACGTTTCTGGTTGGGACCTTCTGCAGACTGATGTCAATTTATCCGTGGCTTTGGTTAAAAAGCAAAACAATCAATCAAGTGTTTTTTTTAGTTTCTAGTTTAGTTTAGAGATACAGGGCGAAACAGGCCCTTCGGCCCACCGAGTCCGCACCGACCAGCGATCCCCGCACACTAACACTATCCTGCACACACAAGACACAATTTACGATTACACCAAGCCAATTAACCTACACACCTACACGTCTTTGGAGTGTGGGAGGAAACTCCAGTCCAATAGGGGAAGATACAGAGTGCAGAATATAGTTCTCAGCATTGTAGCGCATCAGTTCCAGAGACAAAGTCCAATGTCCACAAATGGCGTAAAGGTGAATCGGACATAGAAACATAGAAAATAGGTGCAGGAGGAGGCCATTCGGCCCTTCGAGCCAGCACCGCCATTCATTGTGATCATGGGTAATCATCCATAATCAATAACCCGTGCCTGCCTTCTCCCCATATCCCTTGATTCCACCAGCCCCTAGAGCTCTATCTAACTCTCTCTTAAATCCATCCAGTGACTTGGCCTCCACTGCCCTCTGTGGCAGGGAATTCCACAAATTCACAACTCTCTGGGTGAAAAAGTATTTTCTCACCTCAGTCTTAAATTACCTCCCCTTTATTCTAAGACTGTGGCCCCTGGTTCTGGACTCGCCCCACATTGGAAACATTTTTCCTGCATCTAGCTTGTCCAGTCCTTTTGTAATTTTATATGTTTCTATAGGACCCCCCTCATCCTTCTAAACTCCAGTGAATACAAGCCTAGTCTTTTCAATCTTTCCTCATATGACAGTCCCGCCATCCCAGGGATCAATCTCGTGAACCTACGCTGCACTGCCTCAATCACAAGGATGTCCTTCCTCAAATTAGGAGACCAAAACTGTACGCAATACTCCAGATCTGGTCTCACCAGAGCCCTATGCAACTGCAGAAGAACCTCTCTACTCCTATACTGAAATCCTCCTGTTATGAAATTTTTTTAATTCCTTCAGTTTCAGATAAATATTTCCGGGTGGGAATCGCAAGAGGGAGTTATAGAAAACAGAGCAGTTTTGTATTTTCTTGTATCCATTTTGTTTCAGTTTAGAGATACAGCATAGAAACAGGCCCTTCGTCCCACTGAGCCCCTGTTGACCAGCGATCACCGTTCGTACCAGTGTTGTGTTATCCCGCTTTCTCATCCACTCCCTGCACACTAGGGGACAATTTACAGAGGGGCCGATTAACCTACAAAACCCACACGTCTTCAGGATGTGGGAGGAAACCGGAGCACCCGGAGGAAACCAACGTGGTCACAGGGAGAACGTGTCAACTCCACACAGACAAGCATCCGAGGTCAGGATTGAACCCGGGACTCTGGCGCTGTGAGGCAGCAGCTCTACCCGCTGCACCACATGTTACATTAAAACAACAAGTGACTTTGTTTGTTTGCAGCATCTCGCACCATTAGTAATCCAGCAGGTAGAATAACAAGTGCGTAGGGAAGAACTGCAGATGCTGGTTTAAATCGAAGGTTGACACAAAATGCTGGAGTAACTCAGCGGGAGAGGCAGCATCTCTGGGGAGAAGGAATGGGCGACGTTTCGGGTCGAGACCGTGTGTGGATTAGGCAGCATCT
This sequence comes from Amblyraja radiata, assembly GCF_010909765.2. Classification (NCBI taxonomy): domain Eukaryota; kingdom Metazoa; phylum Chordata; class Chondrichthyes; order Rajiformes; family Rajidae; genus Amblyraja; species Amblyraja radiata. Next base: position 3,651,949 of record NC_045973.1, on the reverse strand, counting down.
GCGGAAGGGATGGTCTTCCGACGTTCCGTGAAGCGGTGTCCCGAACCGAAACGTCACCTGTCCATTTCCCTCCACAGATGTCGCCTGACCCGCTGAGTTACTCCAGCACTCAGTGTTTCAATTGGAGTTGACGTTGTATTTCCAAGAATAGTTTCTTCTGGGTTGGAAGAGGAACGGTGAAAGGAGATCGGGGAGCAGTGGGAACTGAGCCAAGAATGGAATTTTAATTCCTGTGCCAAGATAAAAAAAACACACACAAGGTTAAATTCGCAAATGACACAAGCTCCCCGCAAGACTGAATAGGTTGAGGATCCTGCAACTCTCATTGCACGACCTATTTGTCAAGTGCATCATTAAATCCCCTCAGCTGGGGAACTCAATCTATAACGTCAGCCTGGCCATAATAAATGAAATCTACATTCTACTCCATATTTAGAAATTGTAGCCCCAGCTCTGGAGGAGAAAACTCATCTGTCAATAATGTTTTAATATTCCGCAGCTCGGAGCATCCCGGCGGTATTCCTGGCCCGATCCGTCTGTAACTCTTGCTGCTGCTCTGTGATATTTACATTATGTATGTGATAATAAGATGGAGCTGATCTCCCCACAGCCCATCATCTGTCAATGACTGCCGGCCTGTTGAGAAATGTGAGCCAGCACGGCAGGATTGTATGTCCTCTCCACTTTGCAATAGGATCTTTGCTGGTTCCCTGCCTGATATCTCAGTCTGAGGAAGGGTCCCGACCCGAAACGTCACCTATTCCGTTTCCTACAGAGATGCTGCTGGACCCGCTGAGTTACTCCAGCACGTTGGGTCTCTCTCAAGTCTTTGATTAGGTTGGCTTCATAAGTGATAGGAGCAGATTTAGGCCATTCGGCCCATCAAGTCTTCTCCGCCATTCAATCATCTCTCCCTCCTAACCCCATTCTCCTGCCTTCTCCTCGTAACCCCTGACACCCGTACTAATCAGCCATGATCACATTGAATGGCGGTGCTGCCTCGAAGGGCCGAACGGCCTACTCCTGCACCTATTGTCTATTGTCTAATCATAAATCTATCTAAATCATCTCTAACTTAAATATCATGACTTGGCCTCCACAGCCTTCCGCGGCAATGAATTCCACAGATTCACCACCGTCAGACTAGAGATATTCCTCCTCATCTCCTTCCCAAAGGAACACATGAAGTGTAGGTGGAGTGGAGGGGAGTCTGATCTGAGGGGATGGTCTGGGCTACATCCACATCCAGACATTTCTTACAGACTTGGGCAGAGATATTATTTTTGCCAAAAAAACATCAATTTGCTGATTCCTTGAATCTAAACTGGGAAACAAAACCAGGACACAAACTGGGAAACTTGGGTCATAAGTGATAGGAGCAGAATGAGGCCGTTTGGCCCATCAAGTCTACTCCATTCAATCATGGCTGATCTATCTCTCCCTCCTAACCCCATTCTCCTGCCTTCTCCCCATAACCCCTGACACCCGTACTAACCAAGAATTTATCTATCTCTGCCTTAAAAATATCCACTGACTTGGCCTCCACAGCATACATTTATTTATAGTATTCTGTTCATGAGGAATAGATAGGAAATGGCAAAAAAAAACAGCTGATATTTGATCAGATAACAAAGCACTGGGGATTTGTCAGCCAAAATCTATCTTAATTACACTGAGTTATACTGTGCGGAAACAGGCCCTTCGGCCCAACTAGCCCGTGCCAACCAAGACGCCCAATCTACACTTGTCCCACCTGCCCGCCTTTGGCCCATATCCCTCCACACCTATGGAATCCACACTGAGATGTAGTTTGAGTATCTATGAGGGCAATTGTTATTTTGTGTTCCAACAGCTCGCAAAAATGAAGACATGTTGACTTTCCACTAAGCTGTTGAACTGAAACTCATTCCTCCCTGGAGCTTTGTGCCGGTGGAATTTTCGGAATGATGGATCGTCGATCCATCTGGGTTCAGATTTCCAGGTGTCACAGCCTTTAAAAGATGATTGCGCATTGGCATATGTTAGACTTGACACTCTTTAATGTAATGGATGTGGCTCGGAGTGGTTTCCTTGCAATAATGTTACCTTGGCCATCTGTGTGTTAGGTAAATGAGCCCACTGCTCTAAACAGGTTGACAGAATAAAACATTCAGCCGTTCAAGGACGAGTGCAGGGTGACTTGTTGAGTGTTTCTCCCAGTCTAGTTTAGTTTAGAGAGACGGTGCGGAAACAGGCCCTTCGGCCCAGCGCCTCCTGCGAGTGTGGGGACCCAACACAGACATGGTCACCAGTTGCCCCAAACACCGGCCACCGAATGGTGAACGAGGTCTGATTGACTTGGACGATGACACGTTGGCCTGGCCCGCCTCAACGGAGCTGCAGGTCTAAAAGACACACGGCAGAAACATAGAAACATAGAAAATAGGTGCAGGAGTAGGCCATTCGGCCCTTCGAGCCTGCACCGCCATTCAATATGATCATGGCTGATCATCCAACTCAGTATCCCATCCCTGCCTTCTCTTCATACCCCCTGATCCCTTTAGCCACAAGGGCCACATCTAACTCCCTCTTAAATATAGCCAATGAACTGGCCTCAACTACCTTCTGTGGCAGAGAATTCCAGAGATTCACCACTCTCTGTGTGAAAAATGTTTTCCTCATCTCGACCCTAAAAGACTTTCCCCCTTATCCTTAAGCTGTGACCCCTTGTTCTGGACTTCCCCAACATCGGAAACAATCTTCCTGCATCTAGCCTGTCCAACCCCTTAAGAATTTTGTAAGTTTCTATAAGATCCTCCCTCAATCTTTTAGAAGAAGAAGGCCCACCGAGTCCAACCCGACCAGCGACTCCCCGCACATTAACACCATCCTACACACACACACCAGGTACAATTTTACATTTTATGCAAAGCCAATTAACCTACAAACCTGTACATCTTTGGACGAAATGTTTAAGAAGGAACTGCAGATGCTGGAACAATCGAAGGTGGACAAAAAATGCTGGAGAAACTCAGTGGGTGAGGCAGCATCTATGGAGAAAAGGAATAGGTGACGTTTCGGGTCAAGACCCGTCAGGACATCAACCCGGAACGTCACCTATTCTTTCTCTCCATAGATGCTGCCTCACCTGCTGAGTTTCTCCAACATTTTCTGTCTACCTTTGTACGTCTTTGGAGTGTGGGCGGAAACCGAAGATCTCGGAGAAAACCCACGCAGGTCACGGGGGGAACGGACAAACTCCGTACAGACAGCACCCGCAGTCGGGATCGAACCCGGGTCTCTGGAGCTGCAAGCGCTGTCGGCTGCGCCACTGTGCCGCCAGTCTGGAGCGATTTAAGTTTGTTGCTCATTTTATGTATTTCTTGCAACCTGCTAGTTTAAAGAAGATTAATCTGGCCGGAAAATGTTGTAGGCGTGCATGTTAATAGCAAACAGAACTTGCGACGAGAGTTGCAGAATCCTGAGCTTCCAGTTTCCGCCCCACATCCCAAAGACGTGCGGGTTTGTAGGTTAATTGGCCCTCTGTAAATTGCCCCTAGTGTGTAGGATGGAACTAGTGTGCGGGTCGAAGGGTCGAAGGGCCTGTTTCCACGCTGTATCTCTAAAGTCTAAAGAAAAAAATAAGATGAACGGCTGCAAGGATGGAGAGAAAAGGAGTGAGTTGTGAAGCCGGAGGAGAGGATGTAGGTGGAACAGGTCTCAGGGTAGGGGAGTGGGGTGTGGGGTGGGGGGTCGATAATGGGCCTAATAGGTGGGCAGGAGGGTGTGGCACGGGTAAATATAAACGCAGAGGTTCACTTTGCACTTTGGCAAGCTTGCCTGCTTTTAACATCAAGACAACACGTTTAGTGTTTAAAGATACAGCGTGGAAATAGACCCCTCAGCCCACTGAGTCCACGCCGGCCAGCGATCCCCGCACACTAATGCCCCTGTCCCACTTAGGAGACCTTAGGAGACCTAAGTGGACAGGGGCTTTACCAATTCCCACGCCCTGCCCGACCAAGCTTCCAACCTCATCGTTCCCCAGCCTCGCACGGCCCGTTTTTACCTTCTTCCCAAAATCCACAAACCCGGCTCTCCCGGCAGACCCATTGTCTCTGCTTGTTCGTGCCCCACCGAACTCATCTCCACATACCTTGACTCCATACTATCCCCCTTGGTCAAATCCCTTCCCACCTATGTTCTAGACACCTCAGACACTCTCCGCCGCCTCCGCGCATTCCACTCTCTGGGCCCTCACCCCCTCATCTTCACCATGGATGTCCGGTCACTCTACACCTCCATCCCCCACCAGGATGGCCTCAAAGCCCTCCGGTTCTTCCTCGACCAGAGGAGCAACCTATACCCAGCCACTGACACTCTCCTCCGCTTAGCGGAGTTGGTCCTCACCCTCAACAACTTTACGTTTGACTCCTCCCATTTCCTCCAAACACAAGGCGTAGCTATGGGCACACGCATGGGCCCCAGCTACACCTGCCTCTTTGTCGGGTACGTTGAACAATCCTTGTTCAATACGTACCAGGGCCCCATCCCCGACCTCTATCTCCGTTACATTGACGACTGCTGTGGGGCCACCTCCTGCACCCACACACAACTGACTGACTTCATCCACTTCACCACCAACTTCCATCCGGCACTCCAATACACCTGGAACATCTCCGACACTTCCCTACCATTCCTTGACCTCACCATCTCCATCGCAGGGGACAGACTTCTGACCGACATACACTACAAACCCACTGACTCACATGGCTACACGTCTTCCCACCCTGCCCCCTGTAAAGACTCCATCCCCTACTCCCAATTCCTCCGCCTACGCCGCATCTGTTCCCAGGATGAGACGTTCCACACCAGGGCATCGGAAATGTCCTCGCTCTTCAGGGCATGGGGATTCCCCTCCTCCACCATAGATGAGGCTCGCACCAGGGTCTCTTCCATACCCCGCAACACTGCTCTCTCTCCCCATCCCCGCACTCGCAACAAGGGCAGAGTCCCCCTAGTCCTCACCTTTCACCCCACCAGCCGGCAAATACAACAAATAATCCTCCGCCATTTCCGCCACCTCCAACGTGACCCCACCACTCGCCACATCTTCCCATCTCCCCCCATGTCTGCCTTCCGCAATGACCGCTCCCTCCGCAACTCCCTTGTCAATTCTTCCCTTCCGTCCCGTACCACCCCCTCCCCGGGCACTTTCCGTTGCAACCGCAAGAAATGCAACACCTGTCCCTTCACCTCCCCCCTTGACTCCATTCAAGGACCCAAGCAGTCGTTCCAGGTGCGACAAAGGTTCACCTGTATCTCCTCCAACCTCATCTACTGCATCCGCTGCTCTAGATGTCAGCTGATTTACATCGGTGAGACTAAGCGGAGGTTGGGCGATCGTTTCGCCGAACACCTCTGCTCAGTCCGCAATAACCTACCTGAACTCCCGGTGGCTCAGCACTTCAACCTCACCCCTCCCATTCCCAATCCGACCTCTCTGTCCTGGGTCTCCTCCATTGCCAGAGTGAGCAACACCGGAAATTGGAGGAACAGCACCTCATATTCCGCCTGGGTTGCTTGCGTCCGGATGGCATGAACATTGAATTCTCCCAGTTTTGCTAGCCCTTGCTGTCTCCTCCCCTTCCTTTACCCTCGAGCTGTCTCCTCCCATCCCCCCGCCCTCGGGCTCCTCCTCCTCCCTTTTTCCTTCCTTCTCCCCCCCACCCCCCATCAGTCTGAAGAAGGGTTTCGGCCCGAAACGTCACCTATTTCCTTCGCTCCATAGATGCTGCTGCACCCGCTGAGTTTCTCCAGCATTTTTGTCTACCTAGGGGCTTTACACTGTCAAGTTTCACCAAAGCTAATTAGCCGACAAACCCGCACGTCTGTGGAGTGCGGGGAGGAAACCGGAGCACCCGAAGAAAACCCACGCGGTCACAGGGAAGAACGTGCAGACTCCGCAAAGACAGCACCCATAGTCAGGATCGAAACCGTGTCTCTGGCGCGGTGAGGCAGCAACTCTACCGCAAACGATGTGGTAATAGATGGCACTAACGTCAACGAGCTGTAAAGGAAAATACACCAATGGTTAGATTCAAAGTAAAAGTAGAAACAAGGAACTGCAGATGCTGGTTTACAAAAAAAGTCACAGAGTGCTGGAGTAATTCAGCAGGGTCAGGCAGCATCTCTGGAGAACATGGATAGGCAGGCGACATTTCCGGATGGGACCACAGTTTAAGAATAAGGAGTAAGCCATTTAGAACGAATGCGAGAAAACGCTTTTTCTCACAGAGAAGTCTGTGGAATTCTCTACCTCAGAGGGCGGTGGAGGCCGGTTCTCTGGATACTTTCAAGAGAGAGCTAGATAGGGCTCTTAAAGATAGCGGAGTCAGGGGATATGGGGAGAAGGCAGGAACAGGGTACTGATTGGGGATGATCAGCCATGATCACATTGAATGGCGGTGCTGGCTCGTAGGGCCAAATGGCCTACTCCTGCACCTATTGTCTATTGTCTATTGACCCTTCTTCAGACTGTGGCTACAGGCACAGATTAAAGAACAGAAAAGCTTCTGACCTAACACTGCAAAAGCCTCCCACTATCTACAGCAGACAGCTCTCCACTAACCCAGCAGTGAAAACCGTCTGACTCTCTTGATGAGTGGAACTCCAGTAACATAGAAACATAGAAAACAGGTCCAGGAGTAGGCCATTCGGCCCTTTGAGCCAGCACCGCCATTCAATGTGATCATGGCTGATCATCCCCAATCAGCTCCCCGTTCCGGCTTTTTCCCCATATCCTTTGATGTGGGGAAAAGATCTTAACACTAGGATAGTTGGGAGGAAAGCCTTTTATACATACATTACTGTTCTCTTAATGTTAGGCACTTCCTGATATAATTTAAAATACTGCACAGACTCTATTACTCAAAGTCTAAATTGAACAAGATCTTCCCAAATGTCTCTCCAATTTGTGATAAATGTCTCCTCCAAGAAGTGACTATAACCCATTCTTTTGATTCCTACACAGAGTTACAAAACCTCTGGAGGGGAATTTTTGATAGCTTTTCCAAAATACTTAAAACTAAATTGGACCCCGATATAAAACTGCTCATATTAGGCATGTCAGAGGCCTGTTCTAAGCTAACGATCTTTCAAAGACGTTTCCTCAACTACGGCCTAATAACGGCAAAAAGATTAATACTTAAATTTTGGAAACTGACAACAGTCCCCACAGTGAAGATGCGGATTACAGATATATCCGAGACACTACACTTGGAAAACATTAGGCTTGTCTTGGCGGAAAAAACAGATCAATTTCTTAAGACATGGACACCCTTTACCGAATTCTCACAACAATAGTATGGTGAAACACAAATTTAAATTTAAATCCGATGCTACGTTGGGTGAGGGGGGGGGGGGGGGGGGGGGCAAGGTATATCTCCATCTTTTCTTATTCCTCTTTTTCTTTGCTGCACTGCTTTGGTAACTTAGGGGACTTTTTCTCGTTCTATTCTATCCTATCCTGTCACTTTTTCCTTTCTTCTTTTCCTGCCGTTTCTTTATTTCCTTTTTTCCATTTTTTCAATTTAGGTTATAAGGTTAAAAATGAAGCTGTACAATAATTGTCTAATTCTAGATGCCAAATGCTTTATCTTTGTACATTTGCTTCTAATAAAATTAAATTAAAAATCAAAAAAAAGATCTTAACACTGCCCCACTGTCATTTCAGCACGTTGTCCATGGTGGTTTAGCAAGTCTACAGTACAGGATGTAATTCAGGAACAGGTGAAAGTTTCCTTGATAACACACTTCCTGGCATTAAACTGTGCCCTCTATAAAGATCTATAAAGATAAAGACAGCAGCAATAGGGGAAACAAACAAGGAATCCTCATGAGATAAGGGCGCTGGCAGCAGATCATAGCTAGCCATGGGTGGAGGAACCAGACGTCAGATAGACAGACACAGTGGCGCAGCGGTAGAGTTGCTGCCTCACAGCGCCAGAGACCCGGGTTCGACCCTGACTACGGGTGCTGTCTGTACGGAGTTTGCACGTTCTCCCCGTGACCTGCGTGGGTTTTCTCCGAGATCTTCGGTTTCCTCCCACACTCCAAAGACGTACAGGTTTGTAGGTTAATTGGTTTGGTATAAATGTAAATTGTCCCTAGTGTGTGTAGGATAGTGTCAATATGCGGGGATCGCCGGTGGGCACGGACTCGGTGGGCCGAAGGGCCCGTTTCCGCTTTGTATCTCTAAACTAAACTAAACTATAATGCTGCTCCGGGTGGGGGAAGAAGTGTATGGGGATCGCTGGTCGGCGCAGGCTGAGAGATGGCTTTTTAATATTCTTGACTCTTGATCATGAAGCAATTGAGATACTGTAAATATTGTAAATACACAACATCATTAATTCCTGCACATCTAAAGGAATTTCAGTCTGAAGCTGTAGCGCAGAATGTTCGGCTGTTGAAAAATGAAATCCTTCAACAAGGCCAAAAATAGCAAAATCGAGAACCAAAGGGCATTGGTTTAATGTGAGGAAGAAAGATTTAATAAGAACCTAAGGGGTATCTTTTTTACACAAAAGGTGGTGGGTGTATGGAATGAGCTGCCAGAGGAGGTAGTTGAGGCAGGGGCTATCGCAATGTTTAAGAGACATTTCGACAGGTACCTTTTACCTGACAGGTGGGACTAGTGTAGATGGGACATGTGGGCGGTGTGGGCAAGTTCCACTCTCCAAGGCTCGGTGTCTGTGAAATACTGGAGTGCTGCAATGGAATGTAGATGTTCCTGTTAATCTATGAGGCAATAGGCAATCTATTCATTGTAATTGCAACACCTTTACAGGTACAAGCAAAGATCCTTTAGGAGATTGAGAGGGGATCTTATAGAAACGTACAAAATTCTTATGGGGTTGGACAGGCTAGATGCAGGAAGATTGTTCCCGATGTTGGGGAAGTCCAGGACAAGGGGTCACAGCTTAAGGATAAGGGGGAAATCCTTTAGGACCGAGATGAGAATAAACTTTTTCACACAGAGAGTGGTGAATCTCTGGAACTCTCTGCCACAGAGGGTAGTTGAGGCCAGTCCATTGGCTATATTTAAGAAGGAGTTAGATGTGGCCCTTGTGGCTAAAGGGATCAGGGGGTATGGAGGGAAGGCAGGTACGGGATGCTGAGTTGGATGATCAGCCATGATCATATTGAATGGCGGTGCAGGCTCGAAGGGCCGAATGGCCTACTCCTGCACCTATTTTCTATGTATCTATGTATCTATGTATCTATAGCGAGCAAGATAGACCACCCCTGCTAAATCCAATGGGCTGACGTGTAGTACGCAACGAAGCGGAACGTGGGCCATTTCTTCGTCCATTTCAGTAACCTGACCCGACTTTGTATATCCCTCTCGCAGTGTAATCAGCGTTGCGGGGGAACAGTTTGCGTGTGTGATATAGGGTTAGATTCTTAATTCTGTTCATTCATAATTCTGTTAAATTTTGTTAAAGGTTAATATGTTAACAAATTATGATTGTGTTAATTGTCTTTTTTTATGTTTTTTTAAAAAGCTTTTCTTTTCAAATGGCTCATGGGCTGCGTTTGAGTTGATGTTTGTATTGATATATTGATTGATATAATTTAATTGCCACACAACCAAGGTCGGTGGTATTTGGGTTGCCAGCAGCGGTACAGTAATAAAGAACACAACCACAATAAAAATTTTACACAAACATCCACCACAGCATTCATCACTGTGGTGGAAGGCACAGAGCTTGGCCAGTCCTCCTCCATTTTCCCCCGTGGTCGGGACCTCCACCCTCCACAGCCGTTGCTGCGGGCGTCCAGATGGTAAGGGACAAAGTCAAAGTCAAGGTGAGTCCAGGATCGGCTCTTCCCAACCAGAGACCGCGGCTTCAGGCTGGTGTAGGCCGCAGGCCGGCGGTCAAAGTTTTAAAGTACCTGCCGTGCCGCAGCCGGAAGCACCGCAGTCTGCAGGGCCGGAGGTCGAAGCTCCCCTCCAGGGGAGATGGTAAGTCCATGCCGCACCCGCGGTAGAAGTTGGCCGCGGGCCGGCGGTGGAAGCTTCTTCTTTCACCCGGGTCCTCCACGAGGGATCCCGGGCTGTAGACGCCGCACCAGCTGGAGCTCTGCAGACCGCGACTTCAGGCTGCGACTTCAGGCTGCCGGCTGCCGCGGGCCAGCGTAACGGAGCACTCCCCTCCAGCGAGCCCCAGCGAGGTCTCACCCGCTCCGCGCCGAGAGTCCACGCTGCGCCCGCCGCTGAAGCCCCGGGCGCGTCTCCGGGAAAGTCCGCCTCTCCAAGGAAGAGGCGGCCGAAACGGTTTCCCCCTTACCCCCCCACACATAACACACAAAGAAACATTAAAAACAGACTTTTAAACATACTAAAAAAAAATTTTAAAGTTGGAAAAAAACGGACACGCTGCCGACAGGCTGCTGCCAGTGCACTTGCACTTGCATATTACACTTGCACTCTGCAATTCATCTAACCACACTGTTCACAACTACTCCAGCACTCTGTTAAACGTCACCTATCCATGTTCATTTGGAAAAATAATAGCAATATGAAGATTCCAGTTTCTCTACACTTGGAAAGTTCCTTAATGATTTTTTGTGTCTATGGAATTATTTTTCAAAAAACCCATTCATAAAATGGGTCTGGTGCAAGGAAAAAACGTGAAAAGAGAGAGCATCCTACACTAATTTGTTCATTTAATTTTATTTTTATTTTTATCGTCTGAGGATTTAGATTAAGGAAGTAGACAAACAAGAGACTGAAGAAGGGTCTCCACGCCTTCTCTCCATAGATGCTGCCTCACCCGCTGAGTTTCTCCAGCATTTTGTGTCTACTCCGATTTTCCAGCATCTGCAGTTCCTTCTTAAACATTTAGATTTAGATCAAAGACGTTTCCTCAACTACGGCCTAATAACGGCAAAAAGATTAATACTTAAATTTTGGAAACTGACATCAGTCCCCACAGTGAAGATGTGGATTACAGATATATCCAAGACACTTGGAAAACATTAGGCTTGTCTTGGCGGAAAAAACAGATCAATTTCTTAAGACATGGACACCCTTTACCGAATTCTCACAACAATAGTATGGTGAAACACAAATTTAAATTTAAATCCGATGCTACGTTGGGTGAGGGGGGGGGGGGGAGGGGCAAGGTATATCTCCATCTTTTCTTATTCCTCTTTTTCTTTGCTGCACTGCTTTGGTAACTTAGGGGACTTTTTCTCGTTCTATTCTATTCTATCCTGTCACTTTTTCCTTTCTTCTTTTCCTGCCGTTTCTTTATTTCCTTTTTTCCATTTTTTCAATTTAGGTTATAAGGTGAAGCTGTACAATAATTGTATAATTCTAGATGCCAAATGGTTTATCTTTGTACATTTGCTTCTAATAAAATTAAATTAAAAATCAAAAAAAAGATCTTAACACTGCCCCACTGTCATTTCAGCACGTTGTCCATGGCGGTTTAGCAAGGCTACATTGCAGGATGTAATTCAGGAACAGGTCAAAGTTTCCTTGATAACACACTTCCTGGCATTAAACTGTGCCCTCTATAAAGATCTATAAAGATAAAGACAGCAGCAGCAACAGGGGAAACAAACAAGGAATCCTCATGAGATAAGGGCGCTGGCAGCAGATCATAGCTAGCCATGGTTGGAGGAACCAGACATCAGATATACAGACACGGTGGCGCAGCGGTTGCTGCCTCACAGCGCTAGAGACCCGGGTTTGACCCTGACTACGGGTGCTGTCTGTACGGAGTTTGCACGTTCTCCCTGTGACCTGCGTGGGTTTTCTCTGAGATCTTCGGTTTCCTCCCACACTCCAAAGACATGCAGGTTTGTGTGTTAATTGGTTTGGTATAAATGTAAATTGTCCCTAGTGTGTGTAGGATAGTGTTAATATGCGGGGATCGCCGGTGGGCACGGACTCGGTGGGCCGAAGGGCCTGTTTCCGCTTTGTATCTCTAAACTAAACTAAACTATAATGCTGCTCCGGGTGGGGGAAGAAGTGTATGGGGATCGCTGGTCGGCGCAGGCTGAGAGATGGCTTTTTAATATTCTTGACTCTTGATCATGAAGCAATTGAGATACTGTAAATATTGTAAATACACAACATCATTAATTCCTGCACATCTAAAGGAATTTCAGTCTGAAGCTGTAGCGCAGAATGTTCGGCTGTTGAAAAATGAAATCCTTCAACAAGGCCAAAAATAGCAAAATCGAGAACCAAAGGGCATTGGTTTAATGTGAGGAAGAAAGATTTAATAAGAACCTAAGGGATATCTTGTTTACACAAAAGGTGGTGGGTGTATGGAATGAGCTGCCAGAGGAGGTAGTTGAGGCAGGGGCTATCGCAATGTTTAAGAGACATTTCGACAGGTACCTTTTACCTGACAGGTGGGACTAGTGTAGATGGGACATGTGGGCGGTGTGGGCAAGTTGGGCTGGTTCCACTCTCCAAGGCTCGGTGTCTGGAGTGCTGCAATGGAATGTAGATGTTCCTGTTAATCTATGAGGCAATAGGCAATCTATTCATTGTAATTGCAACACCTTTACAGGTACAAGCAAAGATCCTATAGCGAGCAAGATAGACCACTCCTGCTAAATCCAATGGGCTGACGTGTAGTACACAACGAAGCGGAACGTGGGCCATTTCTTCGTCCATTTCAGTAACCTGACCCGACTTTATATAGGTCGAACACCTCTGCACACCTCCGAACACCTCCGCTCAGTCCGCAATAACCTACCTGAACTCCCGGTGGCTCAGCACTTCAACTCCCCCTCCCATTCCCAATCCGACCTCTCTGTCCTGGGTCTCCTCCATTGCCAGAGTGAGCAACAGCGGAAATTGGAGGAACAGCACCTCATATTCCGTCTGGGGACCTTGCGTCCGTATGGCATTAACATTGAATTCTCCCAATTTTGCTAGCCCTTGCTGTCTCCTCCGCTTCCTTAACCCTCTAGCTGTCTCCTCCCACCCTCCCATCCGCCCGCCCTCGGGCTCCTCCTCCTCCCCTTTTCCTTCTTTCTCCCCCCCCCCCCACCCCCCATCAGTCTGAAGAAGGGTTTCGGCCCGAAACGTCGCCTATTTCCTTCGCTCCATAGATGCTGCTGCACCCGCTGAGTTTCCCCAGCAATTCTGTGTACCTCCGACTTTATATATCCCTCTCGCAGTGTAATCAGCGTTGCGGGGGAACAGTTTGCGTGTGTGATATAGGGTTAGATTCTTAATTCTGTTCATTCATAATTCTGTTAAATTTTGTTAAAGGTTAATATGTTAACAAATTATGATTGTGTTAATTGTCTTTTTTAATGTTTTTTTAAAAAGCTTTTCTTTTCAAATGGCTCATGGGCTGCGTTTGAGTTGATGTTTGTATTACACTTGCACTCTGCAATTCATCTAACCACACTGTTCACAACTACTCCAGCACTCTGCGAAACGTCACCTATCCATGTTCATTTGGAAAAATAATAGCAATATGAAGATTCCAGTTTCTCTACACTTGGAAAGTTCCTTAATGATTTTTTGTGTCTATGGAATTATTTTTCAAAAAACCCATTCATAAAATGGGTCTGGTGCAAGGAAAAAACGTGAAAAGAGAGAGCATCCTACACTAATTTGTTCATTTAATTTTATTTTTATTTTTATCGTCTGAGGATTTAGAAGTAGACAAACAAGAGACTGAAGAAGGGTCTCCACGCCTTCTCTCCATAGATGCTGCCTCACCCGCTGAGTTTCTCCAGCATTTTCTGTCTACTTCGATTTTTCCAGCATCTGCAGTTCCTTCTTAAACATTTAGATTAAGGAGGTAGTTATAGTCTAATTTGATATGTGTTATGGACATTTAATATGTGTTTTTTTTTTGTAAACCTGCATCTTCAATGTACCTTCCCACGTAATGCCCCCCTTCCCTGACATGTGCCCCGTATAGATTAACAGGAAAATCCAAGATAAAGGGGGTGGGGGGGGGGGGGGGGGGGGGGGGGGGCATGAGAGGGTGGGGGCGGGGGGGGGGGGGAGTGGTGAGCAGATGGTGGAGAAAGGCCTGAGATGAAAAGACAGATGAGGAGATCATGTCCCATCTCTCCCTTTCTCCGTCACCTTCCACCTACACTCCTACCAATGGCTCCACATTTCACGCCTCTTCTGTCATCTCCTCACGGGCCTGTCCCACTTGCCGATTTTTTTCGGCGACTGCCGGCGTCATTGACTGACGTATCAGGGTCGCTGAAAGATTTTGAACGTTTCAAAATCCAGCGGCGACAAATAAATGTTGCGATTCTTGGGGAGTCACCGCACGTCACCGCCGCGAATTTTTCGGTCACCTGATACGTCAGTCATTGATGCCGACAGTCGCCGAAAAAATCGCCAAGTGGGACAGGCCCTATATCTCCCACTTATTGTCTTTTCATCTCAGGCCTTTGTCTACCATCTACCCACCTGACCTGAAGGGCCGAATGGCCTACTCCTGCACCTATTGTCACCTACAGTGTCCACATTCTCCTGACCCGCTGAGTCACTCCATCTTAAGATGTTGGAAGATAAAACTTTTAAAAAATATGAAAGTGAAGTCAAGTAACGAGACCAGGGCTGGCCTTAGGAGGTGCGGGGCCCAATTGGGAACAATTTTGGTGAGCCCCAGATTCCCAGCCAAGGTCTGTAGAATCATAGCAATTCAAATAATGTCTATTATAGACTTTATATCTCTATGGTAGAATGGAAAGTAATCAAAATGTGCACTTAAAACGTGCCTGCAAGTTAATGGACCAAACAGATCTAAGCTACATTTTAATATAACATTGCATACATGTAAGCCTACAAGTAACAAACACAATGTGTAGATCACCTCTGAAAAGTACATAATTACAATAAGAAGGGTTTCGGCCCGAAACGTCGCCTATTTCCTTCGCTCCATAGATGCTGCTGCACCCGCTGAGTTTCCCCAGCAATTTTGTGTACCTTCGATATTCCAGCATCTGCAGTTCCCTTTTGAACTCATTACAATACCATTTGTTTTAGTGACTGTGAAATGGAAAAAACATTTAATTAACTAGATCCTGGCCCTTCCCCTCCCCTTCCCAGCTCTCCCACAGCCCATTATCTCCGCCTTTTCCTTTCTTCTTCCCCCACCCCCAAATCAGTCTGAAGAAGGGTCTCGACCCGAAATGTCACCCATTCCTTCTCTCCAGAGGCGCCGCCTGTCCCGCTGAGTTACTCCAGCTTTTTGTTTGCGTGCCTCTCCCTGATTACTCATGGGTCCTCTCCAGACAGAGGGGAGGGAGACAGCGAGCCGTGTTTCAGGAAGTTATCAATCTGTCACCGAGCTGCTGGGGTTTCCATTGTCAGAGAGTGCTGACAGCCGTAAAGCTGGCAGCCAGAAGCTTCTCCTGTGAGCTTCTTCACATCATCCGGGAACCATTAATTTGTCATCAACAAACCTTCCTCCATCCCCCTCCCAGCTCTCTCTCTCGATAGCTCGAGGGGCCCCAAGGTTATTTTCTGAAGATTATCCTCACCTCAGTTGCTTCTTTGCTTTCTAGTAACGGAACAAGGTAAAAAAAAAAGGAGGAATAGTACTTAATGTTCACATTTTTATTAATAATACATAAATTCAATTTCCACTTTTATAAATTCTACTGTCTGCAATTTCATTGTCTAATTAATTCAGGCCAACAAACAGCCTGCAGCTGATACTGAATTTACATTTAATCGCCTGGTGCGTGCCGTTCTTAAGACTCAATAAACATTCTGAATATTTGATACAATCTCCAAAAGGAAATGATTTGGAATAATTAAGCTAATTTGTTACATTGGAGATTTTAATTACTGTATTATAAGGAGCTATTTAGAATGGCTATTTCCATTTCTAAAGCGCCTTTAGCAAAGGAGGAATATTATGGGTGCTTTAGACAATAGGCAAAAGGTGCAGGAGTAGGCCATTCAGCCCTTCGAGCCAGCACATGAAGGATTTGGGCTGAATTTCTTGTGAGGAGTTATCAGGGCAAATGATCACTGAGATGAGGAAAAACTTTTCCACCCAGAGAGTTGTGAATCTGTGGAATTCTCTGCCACGGAAAGGCAGTGGAGGCCGATTCACTGGATGTTTTCAAGAGGGAGTTATGGGCCTGTCCCACTTACGCGACTTTTTCGGCGACTGCCGGCACCCGTCGTAGGTCGTTGTAGCTCAGCGAAAATGTTCAACATGTTGAAAGTCCAGCGGCGACCAGAAAGACGCTACGACTCTTTGGGCGACTGAGGAGACGACTCACGACCGTACAGGCGACATGTCACGGGGTGAAGCCTGTATGATCGTGAGTAGTCGCCCAAATAGTCGTACCTTGTTCTGGTCGCCGCTGGATTTTCGCCGACCTGTAACGACCTATGACGGGTGCCGGCAGTTGCCGAAAAAGTCGCGTAAGTGGGACAGGCCCAATAGATTTAGCTCTGAGGGCTAACAGAATCAAGGGATATGGGGAAAAAGCAGGAATGGGGTACTGATATTAGATGATCAGCCATGATCATATTGATTGGCGGAGCTGGCTCGAAGGGCCTACTCCTGCACCTATGTTTTCTATGTTTCTTTGTTTACTATCAAGAACTTGCTTTATAAAGGTTCCAAACATGCAGGTGAGAGGTGAAGATGGAGAGATTCAGGAATAGACTTGCACAGCTTACTTGAATTTACTTTTGTTTAGAGAAACAGGCCCTTCGGCCCACCGAGTCCCTGCCGACCAGCGACCCCACACACTAACACTATCCTACACACACTGGGGGGACAACATTACATTTATACCAAGCCAATTAACCTACAAACGTGAACGTCTTTTGGAGGAAACCGAAGATCTTGGAGAAAACCCGCGTAGGTCACGGGGAGAACGTGCAAACGCCGTACAGACAGCACCCATAGTCGGGATTAGACTTTAGAGAAACGGCACGGGAACAGGCCCTTCGGCCCACCGAGTCTGTGCCGACCAGCAATCGCCACATGCACTAGCACTATCCTACACACTAGGGACAATTTACAATCCTTACCGAAGCCACTTAATCTACAAACCTGTTGGACATCGAGGTACCTTCCAATGCATGTTCCCTGCCTACTGCAGCTTGGTCACTGAGTGCAGCTGGCCTTGGTTCTGGGCTGTTGATGATCGAGGTCAAACAATGTTTGCGTTCTGATGCGGCACAGTGGCGCAGCGGTAGAGTTGCTGCCTCACAGCGCCAGGGACCCGGGTTCGATCCCGACTACAGGTGCTGTCAGTACGCAGTTTGTACGCTCTCCCCGTGACTGCGTGGGTTTTGTCCGGGTGCTCCGGTTTCCTCCCACACTCCAAAGACGTACAGGTTTGTAGGTTAATTGACTTTGGGTATAATTGTAGATTGCCCCTCGTGTGTGCAGGATAGTGTTAGCATACGGGGTGATCGCTGGTGGGCGCGGACTCGGTGGGCTGAAGGGCCTGTATCCGCGCTGTGTCTCTAAACCAGCTAACTTTCCCCAGAGGTTTGTTGAAGATATGTTGCAATGAGAGTGACTGAGAGAGTTTGAAAGTGGACAAAAGTGTTGGAGAAACTGAGCGGGTGAGGCAGCATCTATGGAGCGAAGGAACAGATAAACAATTTGTCTATCTATCTCTGCCTTAAAAAAAATATCCACTGACTTGCTGTGCCAAATCTTTCCCCCGACTCTCAGTCTGAAGAAGGGTCTCGACCCGAAACGTCACCCGTTCCTTCTCTCCAGAGATGCTGCCCGTCCCGCTGAGTTACTCCAGCATTTTGTGTCCATCTTACGGCAAATCTTTTTAACGTATAACTACGAGAAGAGACCAAGTGATTTACCAACCAAACTTCAAGCCGCACTATGTTCGATCTTAAAGCACCAACCCTAGGTATTCTGGGCTGTGAAAATTGATCTATTATTTTTTTAAAAGGCATGATTTGTTTACACAGGTAATACTGCAATGTGAATATACGAGGCATTCTAAAGAGTATACAGTTAATAAATGGTAGAGGTGTAGATTTGTGAAGGTACACCATCGATAACTATTGGAAAATTACATTTAGTGATGGATAAAATGGGCTTTGACATAAAAAAAGTTACAATAGACAATAGGTGCAGGAGTAGGCCATTTGGCCCATCGAACCAGCCCCTGACTCCGCTATCTTTAAGAGCCCTATCTAACTCTCTCTTGATTTATTACATTTTCTGACCAGTGGAAAGGTAAAATATTGTCATTTGGAGGTGAATTAAAAATAGCGGAGTCAGGGGATATGGGGAGAAGGCAGGAACGGGGTACCGATTGGGTATGATCAGCCATGATCACATTGAATGGCGGTTCTGGCTCGAAGGGCCGAATGGCCTACTCCTGCACCCATTGTCTATTTTCCATTGTATAATTCATCTCTGCTGTTATGTATTCTGCTTAACTGCATCAATAAGCACGTTTTTAGACAAAAATGCTGGAGAAACTCAGCGGGTGAGGCAGCATCTATGGAGCGAAGGAATTCCTTCGCTCCATAGATGCTGCCTCACCCGCTGAGTTTCTCCAGCATTTTTGTCCACCTTGTTCAATTTTTTCCAGCATGCATCTGCAGTTCTTTCTCAAACAATAAACACTTAATCTGCTGTATGCGCCACACTCAGTAAAGGAAAGTTAAACTTCCAGAGAGACACTTCACTCGGCAGTGCAACCAAACTTTTGTTTAAAACTCCCCCGTCACTTTCAGCGTAGATTCCGCTGGTAATTCGCTAGTTTTGCAGCATGCGTTGCAGGTCGGTGATGTTTCAACACCCCTTGTTTACTCAAACCCTATTTGGTTGCAACGTCACATTTACAGTCGCTGGTGAAGGTGGTGGAGGAGGAGGAGGGAGCTGAGTTTCGAGAGTTTTGCCTTGCAACCCACATTATGTTCAATAGGCGTGGTGTTTGATCTCGAGTTACCTGAAACTACTCTCCCTGCCTTCAGCGATCAGCCGGACGCTAAACCTCAACCCTGTTCAACAAATGCAAGAATACAGAGGAGACAACTACTGCTGAGGGGGATGATTTGATGGTGGGACCGCAGGTAAGTTGCAGTCTTATTACTGAGGAAAAACACTCCACTCGAGGATGGCACTGGTGAATTTTAATTGACTTATTTGCCTCCACTTCCTCATTCATTCCTAACCTGCCTGGAACATTTACAAGGGATTGTCATAATAACCTCCTTGGATTGAGGCGACATTGTTGCACTCTTCTGAGATAATCGATTCACTGCTTGGAAATGAGAGTGATATTTTTATGGAATATATTTTATCGACGGGTCATAAAAATGTACGAGAGATGTGTGTAGTTGAGTCGTGAACATGAAGGTCGTTCAGCACCTGTAGTCAGGATCGAACCCGGGTCTCTGGCGCTGTGAGGCAGCAATTCTACCGCTGTGCCGCCGTGCTGCTTATCCCAAAGGCGTGCAGGTTATTCGGCCCCCTGTAAATTGCCCCCTGGTGTGCGGCGAGTGGATGAGAAAGTTGGATAACAGTGTGAACAAGGGGATCGATGGTAGGCGTGGACCCGGTGGGCCGAAGGGCCTGTTTCCACGTTGTATCTGTCGATTCTAACCTCTTCATTTCCAGCAGGAATTGTTGGACAGAAATTGTTGGATGATTGGGAATGATTGACACCCCCCACCTACTTAGAACAAAGGGGAGGTCATTTAAGACTGAGGTGAGAAAAAAACTTTTTCACCCAGAGAGTTGTGAATTTATGGAATTCCCTGCCACAGAGGGCAGTGGAGGCCAAGTCACTGGATGGGTTTAAGAGAGAGTTAGATAGAGCTCTAGGGGCTGGTGGAGTCAGGGGATATGGGGAGAAGGCAGGCATGGGCTATTGATTGGGGACGATCAGCCATGATCACAATGAATGGTGGTGCTGGCTCGAAGGGCCGAATGGCCTCCTCCTGCACCTATTTTCTATGTCCCTATGTTTCTATGTTACTCTGGGATGAATACCAGTCTACAGTTTGGTTTATTGTCACGTGTACCGAGGTACAGTGAAAAGCTTTTGTCGCATGCTAACCAGTCAGCGGTAAGATCACAGTCGATCTATTCATAGTGTGTAGATACAAGAGAAGGGAATGCCATTTCGTGCAAGGTAAAGCTAGTAAAGTCCGGTCAAGGATAGTCCGAGGGTCACCAATGAGGTAGATAGTAGTTCAGCGCCGCTCTCTGGTTGTGGTAGGATGGTGCAGTTGCCTGATAACACCAGGGCCCCTGGACATAGGCTTTGCCCAAAATATCACTATCGAAAAATACTGTGTGTTTTTGTTGTCTCTTCCCGTGTGAAACAACTCGATTGTCCGCATCGTGTGCCAACTACCATGTTGATAACGCACTCTTAGTTTGTCCGTGTCCTTCCAAAGCTTGTGTCGGAAGGAGCAGCAGATGCTGGTTCACGCTGAAGATATACACAGTGCTGGAGTAACTCAGCGGGTCAGGCAGCATCTGTGGAGAACATGGATAGGTGACGTTTCACAGAGTGCTGGAGTAACTCAGCGGGTCAGGCAGCATCTGTGGAGAACATGGATAGGTGACGTTTCACAGAGTGCTGGAGTAACTCAGCGGGTCAGGCAGCATCTATGGAGCTAAGGAAATAGGCAACGTTTCGGGCCGAAACCCGGAAGGGTTTCGGCCCGAAACGTTGCATATTTCCAGAAGGGCTTCGGCCCAAAACGTTGCCTATTTCCTTAGCTCCATAGATGCTGCTGCACCATAACTCAGTGGGTCAGGCAGCATTTGTGGCGAACATGGATAGGTGACGTTTCACAGAGTGCTGGAGTAATTCAGCGGGTCAGGCAGCGTCTGTGGAGAACATGGATAGGTGATGTTTCACAGAGTGCTGGAGTAGCTCAGCGGGTCAGGCAGCATCTCTGGAGAACATGGATAGGAGAAATTTTGGGACAGTACCTTTCTTCGGAGCAAGGATAGAGGAGGAGGAGGGGAACCAGAGGTGAGAAAAGGCCAGAATAAATCAGGGCCAGTACCAGATTACCTCAGGAGGGTGGAGCCCACAATGGGCCATTGTTGGCTGGGGAAGATGGTCTAACGAGAGGCATACAAGGATGTGAACAGTGCAACTTGTACTAAAGCACCTTTCCAAATCTGCCTTATATTGTCCTCCACATTCACCGTCACACTTGGCTTCACATCAGCAAACTTGGAAACGCTACACTGGTTCTCCCAGCCAGCCCTTTGTTGTAGATTGTGAAGTGTTCTGGCCAAGCACCTCATCCTGCCCTGCTCCATCCGTTACTGCCTGGCAGCAGGAGGAAAATCCCTGTCAACCACCTCCCAACCCGTGCTCGCATCATACCCCCGTTTGGAAGGGCTCCAATCCTGCTCCCAAACTTCCTTTTGGGGACTTCCTGACAATCGTATGAAAGTCCGAAGACTTTGCATTCTCCGAGTCCTTCTCACCAACTGGGGAACGCAGAGTGCAGAGGTCAAGTGGCAAAAATAATAGGTTCATTAGTGACAGGAGCAGAATTAGGCCATTCGGCCCATCAGCCATGATCACATTGAATGGCGGTGCTGGGCCGAATGGCCTACTCCTACAGCTATTGTCTATTGTCTATTGTCTACTCCGCCATTCAATCATGGCTGATCTATCTTTCCCTCTCAACCCCATTCTCCTGCCTTCTCCCCGTAACCCCAGACACCCGTACTAATCAAGAATCTATCTATCGCTACCTTAAAGATATCCACAGATTAATTAATTCCACAGATTCACCAATCTCTGACTAAAGAAATTCTTCCTCATCTCCTTCCTAAAGGTACGTCCTTTCATTCTGCGGCTGTGGCCTCTGGTCCTTGACTCTCCCACTAGTGGAAACATCCTCACCACATCCACTCTATCCAGGCTTATCCAGAATGTGAGCGTTCACTTTTTCCATGCCCCTCATGATCTTGTACACCTCAATGAGGTCCACCCTCAGCCTTCTATGTGTGAAAGAAATAAAATCTCATCCTATCCAACCTCTCCCTATAACTCAAGTCCGCAAGCTCGCGTGGCATGGAAACCCAAGGAACCGCAGGTGCTGGAATCTAATACGGGGAACCAAGCGCTGGAGGAACTCAAGTCAAGTCAAGAGAGTTTATTGTCATGTGTCCCAGATAGGACAATGAAATTCTTGCTTTGCTTCAGCACACAGAACATAGTAGGCATGAATACAGAACAGATCAGTGTGTCCATATATCATTGTATACATATATACACACATCAATAAATAAAACAGATAAAGGGCAAATAAACAGATAATGGGCTATTAATGTTCAGAGTTTTGTTTGAGTTGAGTTCAATAACCTGATGGCTGTGGGGAAGGAAGAAGCTGTTTCTGAACCTGGACGTTGCAGTCTTCAGGCTCCTGTACCTTCTACCTGAAGGTAGCGGGGAGATGAGTGTGTGGCCAGGATGGTGTGGGTCCTTGATGATGCTGCCAGCCTTTTTGAGGCAGCGACTGTGATAGATCCCCTCGATGGGAGGGAGGTCAGAGCCGATGATGGACTGGGCAGTGTTTACTATTATTTTTTGTAGTCTTTTTCGCTCCTGAGCGCTCAAGTTGCCGAACCAAGCCACGATGCAACCGGTCAGCATGCTCTCTACTGTGCACCTGTAGAAGTTAGAGAGAGTCCTCCTTGGGTCAGGCAGAGGTGACACCACGGCAGAGGCTGCCTGGGTTATGGGGATATTCGTTACAGGGAGAGGTTAGACAGACTTGGATTGTTTTCTCTGGAACGCCGGAGGTTGAGAGGAGACCTGGTAGAAGTTTCTCAAGTGATCAGAGGCGTAGGTGGTGGGGTGGACAATCAGAACCTTTATCTCCAGGGTGGAGATCTACTAATACTACAGGGCGTAGATTTAAGATGAGAGGGTCATGGTTTAAAGGAGATGTGCGGGGCAGGTTTTAATACAGAGAGGGTGGTGTGTGTCTGGAACGCGCTGCCAGGGGTGGTGGTGGAGGCAGATACTATAGTGGTGTTTGAGAGACCTTTTGATCGGTGCGTGGATATGCAGGGAATGGGGGGATTTGGATGACACATGGGTGGAGATTAGTTTAACTTGGCATCATTCTCGGCTCACACATTGTTGACTAAAAGACCAGTTTCTTTGCTGTATTGTTCTATGTTCCAAATAACGTAACAAAATATTGCCGAGAACTAACAAAAATCCTGTGACATAAGACACTGTCATTGCCAAACATTCGTCTAATCTTTGTACTCATTTCACCACACATGTAACTTAATCACGCACGTAATTCGCTACAATCTGGACCAGGCACTCGCAGCAACATCTTTCTCCGTTTTTCCGCAATAATCTTTGGTTTAGCTTGGTTTGGAGACACAGCGCGGAAACACGCCCACCGGGTCCGCGCCGACCAGCGATCCCCGCACACGGACACTACCTTACACGCATTGGAGACAATGTACACATACACCAAGCCAATTAACCTACAAACCTGCACGTCTTTGGAGTGTGGGAGGAGACCGAAGATCTCGGAGAAAACCCACGCAGGTCGCGGGGAGAACGTACAAACTCCGTACAGACAGCGCCCGCAGTTGGGATCGAACCCGGGTCTCCGGCGCTGTGACTCTACCGCTGATGTTGCATGTTGTTGAAACCTTTCCCCCAAAGACATTTTTATTAACATGAAAAATACACAGTGAGGATTAGTTGAGTTTCGAGATGCAGGATGAAAACAGGCCCTTCAGCCCAGCAAGTCCACGCCGACCATCCATCACCTGTACGCACTAGTTCCATGTTATCCCACCTTATCATCTAGTAAATGCTGCTGGCCTTGCCAAGGGAATAACGTTTGTGCAAGGTAAAGTCCGATCAAAGATATTCCGAGTGTCCCCGATGAGGTAGATAGTAGATCGGGACTGCTCTCTGGTTAGGATGGTTCACCTTCGCTCAGCCCACCTGAACCAACCTGATCTCCCGGTTGCTGTACACTTTAATTCTCCTGTTTAAGAAGGAACTGCAGATGCTGGAAAATCGAAGGTACACAAAAATGCTGGAGAAACTCAGCGGGTGCAGCAGCATCTATGGAGCGAAGGAAACGGGCAACGTTTCGGCCCGAAACTTTGCCTATTTCCTTCGCTCCATAGATACTGCTGCACCCGCTGAGTTTCTCCAGCATTTTTGTGTAACTTTAATTCTCCTTCCCATTCCCACACAGACCTTTCTGTCCTCGGTCTCCTCCATTGTCAGAGTGAGGCTAAACGCAAATTGGAGGAACAGCATCTCATATTTCACTTGGGCAACTTACAGCCCAGTGGTATGAATATTGATTTCTCTCACTTCAAGTAACCCCGGCATTCCCTCTCTCTCCATCCCTCCCCCACCCAAGTCGCACCAGCTTCTCGTTCTCACCCAACAAACAGCCAACAATGGCCTGTTTCCTTTATCATCGTAACTTGTTTTTGCATATCTTTCATTCATTGTTCTTTATCTCTCCACATCACCGTCTATATCTCTCGTTTCCCTTATCCCTAACCAGCCTGAAGAAGGGTCTCGACCCAAAACATCACCCATTCCTTCTCTCCAGAGATGCTGCCTGTCCCGCTGAGTTACTCCAGCATTTTGTGTCCATCTCCGGTTTAAACCAGCATCTGCAGTTCCTTTCTACACGGGATGGTTCCGTTGCCTGGTAACAGCCGGGAAGTAACGGTCCTTGAAACATAGAAACATAGAAATTAGGTGCAGGAGTAGGCCATTCGGCCCTTCGAGCCTGCACCGCCATTCAATATGATCATGGCTGATCATCCAACTTAGTATCCCGTACCTGCCTTCTCTCCATACCCTCTGATCCCTTTAGCCACAAGGGCCACATCTAACTCTCTCTTAAATATAGCCAATGAACTGGCCTCAACTACCCTCTGTGGCAGAGAGTTCCAGAGATTCACCACTCTCTGTGTGAAAAAAGTTTTTCTCATCTCGGTTTTAAAGGATTTCCCCCTTATCCTTAAGCTGTGACCCCTTGTCCTGGACTTCCCCAACACCGGGAACAATCTTCCTGCATCTAGCCTGTCCAACCCCTTAAGAATTTTGTAAGTTTGAATTGGGAGGTGGTTTACGATGATGAAGGGAATTATGGACAGCACAGATTCCCTGCAGAGGAACAATTCTTTGTGGAAACAGCACACTAGAAAAGTGAAATCAGGGTCTGATCTGTTGGCTGGTTTCTTTGAGGCTGGCAGCATTAGCAGTCTAACTGGAAAAACTGGCACAAGATATTTATTTTATTACATCCAATCTCAGTGCAAATCATATGAAAAATTGTTGGTTTGCAAAATATGTTATGCTTGCTCAATGCGGCCACTATGGAGTTTGTAACTTTAACTTCTCAACTCCCTTTTGCATGTAAAACTATCTGGACTCTGGAAGAAAGGGTCAGTTTGCCAAACAAAGGGCGGGATTGTGTTCCAAGCCACACCTTGTTTGACTGCATCTCCATGTTATTGTTCAGCTGAGCACAATAGGTGGGCAATGTGCCGACAATTGGCACCAACGTCAACGCTCACAGGTGCAAGTCAAGGGGCATGACATAGACAATAGACAATAGGTGCAGGAGTAGGCCATTCGGCCCTACACACAAAATACATTTTAACATAAACATCCACCACAGTGACTCCTCCACATTCCTCACTGTGATGGAAGGCGAAAAAAAAGTTCAATCTCTTCCCTGAGCTCTCCCGTGGTCAGGGGCCTCGGGCCCTCCGTTGACGGGATGATCTTGACTCCCGTAGCCGGCAGCGACCAAACAAGGATAGTCCAAGGGTGTCACAGTTAAAGTACGTAATGGTGCTGTCGGAGTAGAGATTTAAGAGTGTGCAGCGATTTTTTTTGTTTTTAGTTTTAGACAATAGGTGCAGGAGTAGGCCATTCGGCCCTTCGAGCCAGCACCGCCATTCAATGTGATCATGGCTGATCATCCCCAATCAGTACCCCGTTCCTGCCTTCTCCCCATATCCCCTGACTCCACTATCTTTAAGAGCCTTTATCGTTGTTACTTTTTTGCATATCTTTGATTCATTTGTTCTATATCTCTCCGCATCACTGTCTATATCATTGGGCGATGTCTCTGAATAGCACAATGAGGGGTCAAAACAATCCTCATCTTCCAACGTATCCGATGTTAGAACACCCTGTTTAATCACCCAGTTATTAATAAACGCTTAAAGAGCTCGGCGCTCAGCTGCGCAAGGCCAGGGATGGTCTTCCATGTATGCGGCAAGGCGGCAGAGTTGCTGCCTCACAGCGCCAGAGACCCGGGTTCAATCCTGACTACGGGTGCTGTCTGTACGGAGTTTGCACGTTCTCCCCGTGACCCGCGTGGAGTTTTCTCTCCCACACTCCAACGACGTGCAGGTTTGTAGATTAATTGTCTTCTGCAAATTGTCACGAGCGTGTAGGAAAAGATAATGCACAGCTGATCGCTGGTTGGCACAGACTCGGTGGGCCGAAGGGCCTGGATTCGTGCTGTATCTCCAAACTAAACTAGATCTGTATTGAGAAGGTCAGAATTCAGGGCTGCTTGTTCAGTGAGACTGGTTGAAGAACTCGGACGGGGGAGGAACAGTCCTCCTGAAAGTAATCCTTGTTTGCTCTCACTCTCTCTCCCTCCCCCATCCTTGTTCTCTGACTAATTCAACTGTCTTGAATGGTTACGCTTTGCGTCCCTCCCCCATCCTTGTTCGACTAGTTTCACTGCCCTCCTGATTAAATATTTCTCCGTGTGTGCCACGCTGTCACCTTCCCCTCAGCTAACAATCAACCGCTCTACATTTCCTTATCAGCATCTGCTTTGATATGTTGTTTTCACACCTTACCCTTCCGTATCTCCAGCCTCCCTCTCCCCTGATTCTCAGCCTGAAGAAGGGTCTCGACCTGAAACGTCACCCATTCCTTCCTTCTCTCCGGAGATGCTGCCCAAAGACCGTAGAAGGCTAAGAGACCACTCCTGCATTATCCAATAGACTGACGTGTAGTACGCAGCGGAGCGGGACCACCGCCATTTTGGGAATAAGACTCCGACTTCCGTTATGCCTCTCTTGCTCAAGTATCTTTGATGCTGCCTGTCCCGCAGAGTTACTCCAGCATTTTGTGTCTATCTTCCATGCTGGAAATGCCTTGCTGAATGTTTACTTATCCAACCAAATGAGTTGAACCCTGTAATAAAATTAAATGAGTTCAACGTCTTATTTTCTTGTCCAAACAGATAGTTGCATGCAGACCAAGAAGCGTTCTGATGAACCAAACAGGGTGCATAGATGCTGCCTGATCTATTGAGTTCTGCCAGCACTTTGTGTTTTGTTCAAGATTCCAGCATCTGCACTTTCTTGTTTTTAGTTTAGTTTAGTTTAGAGATACAGCGCGGAAACAGGCCCTTCGGCCCACCGAGTCCGCGCTGACCAGCGAGCTCTGCACACTAACACTGTCGTACACACACTTGGGACAATTTACACTTACACCAAGCCAATTTACCTACAAACCTGTACGTCTTTGGAGTGTTGGAGGACACCGAAGATCTCGGGGAAAACCCACGCAGGTCGAGGGGAGAACGTACAAACTCCGTACAGACAGCACCCGTAGTCGGGATCGAACCCGGGTCTCCGGCGCTGCAAGCGCTGTAAGGCAGCAACTCTACCGCTGCGCCACCGTGCCGCCCTGTGTCTCCACTTGTTTTTTTTTTAATTGTATACTGTTGTTGGGGAAAGAATATTGAGGGCTAATAATTAGTAAATAGGAGATAGACACAAAAAGCTGGAGTAACTCAGCGGGACTGGCAGCATCTCTGGAGAGAAGGAATGGGTGAAGGAGGGTCTCGAACCGAAACATCGCCCATTTCCTCTCCCCAGAGATGCTGCCAGTTCTGCTGAGTTACTCCAGCTGAGTTACTCCAGCTGTGTCTCTCTTCGGTTTAAACCACCATCTGCAGTTCCTTCTTAGTAAATTGGGATGTGGATTGTGTTAATGTGGTAACAGGGAACCACAGACAATGCCTACACGTAGAGACATGGAATGCCGTCGTGACGACAACTCAATTCTAACTATTTATTGAGCAGCTGGTAATGTTACACCAAGCTTCCAGGGTTGCAGGACTCCAGGTGGCACAGTGGCACAGCAGGCAGAGCTACTGACTCACAGCGCAAGACGCCTGGCTTCAATCCTGACCTCAGCTGCTGTCTGTGTGGAGTTTGTACGTTCTCCCTGCGACTGCGTGGGTTTCCTCCCGGTGCTCCAGTTTCCTCCAACATCCCAAAGACGTACGGGTTTAATAGGTTAATTGGCCCTCTATAAATTGCCCCTCGTGTGTAGGGAGTGGATGTGAAAGTAGAACTAGTGCGAAAGGGTGATCGCTGGTCAGCACGGGCTCACTGGGCCGAAGGGCCTGTTTCCAAGCTGTATCTCCAAACTAAACTAAACTGCGCACTTACAATTACCAGCGATTAACATCCCATGCGCCAGACTTAATGTTCAGTGAATTAAAGATACAATAGACAATAGATGCAGGAGTAGGCCATTCGGCCCTTCGAGCCTGCACTGCCAGTCAATGTGATCATGGCTGATCATCCACAATCAGTAGCCCATTCCTGCCTTTTCCCCCATATCCCCTGACTCCATTATCTTTAAGAGCCACATCTAGCTCTCTCTTGAAAGTATCCAGAGAACCGGCCTCCACCGCCCTCTGAGGCAGGGAATTCCACAGACTCACAACTCTCTGGGTGAAAAAGTGTTTCCTCGTCTCCGTTCTAAATTGCTTACCCCATATTCTTAAACTATGGCCCCTGGTTCTGGACTCCCCCAACATCGGGAACATGATTCCTGCCTCTAGCGTGTCCAAACCCTTAATAATCTTATATGTTTCAATAAGATATCCTCTTATCCTTCTAAACTCCAGAGTGTACAAGCCCAGCTGCTCCATTCTCTCAGCATATGACAGTCCCGCCATCCTGGGAGTTAACCTTGTAAACCTACGCTGCACTTCCTCAATAGCAAGAATGCAATAGATAGATTAGTTGAGTAGTCTTGAACTTGTTGAACTTGCTTTTACAACTTTGATTGGGTGTCATTTCAGGAAACGCTACAGGACTGATCAAACAGGAGGAGGAACTACGACATCTTTGAAATTACAGATAAATGGTATTCAAACACTAGGTGACAGGTCTGGCAGCGAAATGAGGCCAACAGGTATGGTTTTATATATTAATGCTTTCAATGACCATCAAGACTGGTCAAAATCCACTGAGAATCGAAAGTGAAATATGCTTGTATATTTAGCAAATTGGGTGCAAAGTACCTGCCAAGTTATTGTTTAAGAAGGAACTGCAGATGCTGGAACAATCGAAGATAGACAAAAATGCTGGAGAAACTCAGCGGGTGAGGCGGCATCTATGGAGCGAAGGAATAGGCGACGTTTCGGGTCGAGACCCTTCTTCAGACTGATGTGGGGGGGAGGGGGTGGGCAGGAAGAAGAAAGGAAGAGGCGGAGACAGTGGGCTGTGGGAGAGCTGGGGAGGGGAGGGGAAGGAGGGAGAAAGCAAGGACTACCTGAAATTGGAGAAGTCAATGTTCATACCGCTGGGGTGTAAACTACCCAAGCAAAATATGAGGTGCTGCTCCTCCAATTTGCGGTGGGACTGAAAGGTCGGATTTGGAATGGGAGGGGGAGGTGAAGTGCTGAGCCACCGGGAGATCAGGTTGGTTATTGCGAACTGAGCGGAGGTGTTGTGCGTTTTCAGATTTCTGTACCTGTGGGAGAGGGGAAGAGGGAGTGGCCGGGAGGTGAGACTGGTCCTTGATTATGCACCTTCATTACACCACTCCCAATGTAAACAGAAAAACTGCACCTGGTACATCAGTAACCATCTCATCTGCATACGGCCACATTGCATGGGACTTCAAAGCGTTGGAGTAATTCAACAGGTCAGACGGCATCTCTAGGCGACGTGGATAGGCGGGGAGAGAACTACATAGGTGGTGCGGTGGGTGTGAAAGATGGCAAAGAGATGGAAGCCCTAATTTGAGGAAGGACATCCTTCCTATTGAGGCAGTACAGCGTAGGTTCTCCAGGTTAATCCCCGGGATGGCAGGACTGTCATTATGAGGAGAGATTGGAAAGACTGGGCTTGTACTCACTGGAGTTTAGAAGGATGAGAGGGCATCTTATAGAAACATATAAAATTACAAAAGGACTGGACGATGCAGGAAAAATGTTGGGCGAGTCCAGAACTAGGGGCCACAGTCTAAGAATAATGCGGAGGCCATTTACAACTGAGATGAGAAAAAAACGTTTTCACCCAGTGAGTTGTGAATTTGTGGGAATTCCCTGCCACAGAGGGCAGTGGAGACCCATTCACTGGATGAATTTAAAAGAGAGTTAGATAGAGCTCTAGAGGCTAGCAGAATCAAGGGATATGGGGAGAAGGCAGGCACGGGTTACTGACTGTGGATGATCAGCCATGATCGCATTGAATGGCGGTGCAGGCTCGAATGGCCAAATGGCCTCCTCCTGCACCTATTGTCTATGTTTCTATGTTTACAAGTTCATAAGTGATAGGAGTAGAATTAGGCCATTCGGCCCATCGAGTCTACTCCGCCATTCAATCGTGGCTGATCTATCTCTCCCTCTCAACCCCATTCTCCTGCCTTCTCCCCATAACCCCTGGCACCCGTACTAATCAACAATCTGCCAACCTCTGCCTAAACGGCCTGTCTCACTTATGCGACTTTCCAAATATTAAAAATCCAGCGGCGACCAGAACAAGGTACGACACTTTGGGCGACTACTCACGACCGTACAGGCTTCACCCCGCGCGCGACATGTCACCATGGTGTCGCCTGTACGGTCGTGAGTCGTCTCCTCAGTCGCCCAAAGAGTCGTAGCGTCTTTCTGGTCGCCGCTGGATTTTCAACATGTTGACATTTTTCGCCGACCTGCAACGACCTATGACGGGTGCCGGCAGTCGCCGAAAAAGTCGCGCAAGTGGGACGGGCCCTTTAGAGTAGAGGAAAGGTGAATAGGAAAGAGAAATTGCTGGCAGTGAATGCCAGGGAACGGCCAATGTTTCAGGGTTAGGCCCTGCGTCATGTGAAAGTAATACAAGTAAATTCCTTGTTTACCCGGCATGAGTGTGTATGGACTGTGGAGGGGCGGGCAGTAATAATATATTAATGTATCATTTGCTTGTCTAAGTACACAAGGCCGGTACAGTAAAACGGCAAATCGCTCATTAAATCAGTTATGGTTCCAATGATTGCTCGCTTTGTTCATGTCAGGTCGGGGGGACTTCCCCCGCCACGGGTACCATGTCATCCCGCGCTACCTGCTCCATGGTCGGACAGTCGGTGACTAAACCGTCTCCCCCACCAGGTTTGCCAGGTGAGGAGGGGGCTGTGGACCCCGAGCAGGACCAAAACAAGACCTTTTAAGAATAAAGAGGGAGTGCAGCGTCGGTTTACAAGGTTAATTCCCGGGATGGCGGGACTGTCATATGCTGAGAGAATGGAGCGGCTGGGCTTGTACACTCTGGAGTTTAGAAGGACGAGAGAGGATCTCATTGAAACATATAAGATTGTTAAGGGTTTGGACACGCTAGAGGCAGGAAACATGTTCCCGATGTTGGGGGGAGTCCAGAACCAGTGGCCACTGTTTAAGAATAAGGAGGAAGCCATTTAGAACGGAGACCAGGAAACACTTTTTCTCACAGAGAGTGGTGAGTCTGTGGTACTATCTGCCTTAGAGGGCGGTGGAGGCCGGTTCTCTGGATACTTTCAAGGGAGAGCTAGATAGGGCTCTTAAAGATTGCGGAGTCGGGGTGATAATTGCTTGTTTCCAAGCTTCCCCCCAGTCTAGTTTCAGTAAAAACACTGAATCAACCACTCGAATCAACTAAAATTTATTTCACCAAAAGGGCATCACAGATCACACGCTGTACCTATCCCACCGCCGGTTCGATCCTCGCTTCTGCCTGATCAAGCCCTCTAGGCCTCGCTCAGACAGAGGCACTCCAGAAGTTCACGCAGTACCGAGCGCTCTCCCAGAAGATCGACGCTGAGCCTCGTGGTCGCGGACTTTTATATGTCCCGGGTCCTCGAGGGGCCGAACCACACGGGGGTGGTCTCTTCATCACCCAATTACAGATATCGATTAACCCCTTACATAACAGGCATTTCCCTAACCCAATGATACAACAGCTTAATGCATTGTATAAGAGAGAAAGCTTTCGAAGGAAGCTAAGCACAAACATTGAAACATGTGCCCTGAGATTCAAACAACTTCTCCAAGGCTCAACAGTTCGACCAATCATCAATTAACAGGATGACCGTCCTGTAACATTATGTACACTGTTTTACAATGCTTTTGCAGCGGCCCAATAGAAATGATGCATTCAAGGTCAGTTTGCAAAACCACTATACATGTTATCAATTGAAGGGAAACATGGAGAACACCTGGACCCCTTACCATCCTGCATATCCTGAGCCTAGGCTGGATGGCGCCATTCAAAGCCTGTAAAGTTCAGCTGACAGGGGTTAAGCAATTCTGACAAGTGCAGGGATCCCCCATTTTATGGTGTCAATTTAGCCAATATTAACAAGGAGATATGGGGAGAAGGCAGGAACTGGGGTGCTGATTGGTGATGATCAGCCATGATCACATTGAATGGCGGTGCTGGCTACTCCGGCACCTATAGTCTATTGTCTGTGAAAGGGTGGATGAGCTTCTAGCGAGCCAATGGCCATCCACACTTTTTTTTTAATCATTGTTTTAAAAAACGTTTGCAAAAAATGTATTCAATTATTTAAAAAAATAATATTACACACAATAAAACAAACCAGAACCCACCACCATAATAAAATACAAACAAACATCCTTAATAAACTACTATACAGCTATCTTACACTCCTTGTCAAGGATACATTCAACACCCTGCTGAGTCCAGCGGTACCGGAACTCCCCCAGGGTGCCCCTGGACAGGGCGTATTCCCTTACTAACCCCACCCGGGCACGGACATATCCCCGGAAAAGGGGCAGGCAGGCGGCTCCGGCAGAGCTCTCCACCACCTGGCGCCTTGACTCGCGGCGGTGGAGGGCTCTGACATGCAAACTCCGTACAGACAGCACCCATAGTCAGGATTGAACCTGGTTCTCTGGTGCTGTGCCACCGTGCTGCCCTATTCTGCTGATGTTCCTTGTTCTCCACAGATGCTGCCTGACCCGCCGAGTTACTCCAGCACTCTGTGAAACGTCACCTATCCATGTTCTCCACAGATGCTGCCTGACCCGCTGAGTTACTCCAGCACTCTGTGTCTTTTTTTGTAAACCAGCATCTGCAGTTGCTGGCTTGTACTTCTGGTAGATAGTGTAGTTGGATGTCACTGTGGTTCGCTTGTACAGACACACCCATGAACCTCTAGTGACAGAGAGCCACTGTTCAGATTAGAATATTTACTGACCTTCCTGTCCTGGGCCTCCTCCATTGTCAGAGTGAGGCCAAATGCAAATTGGTGGAACAGCATCTCATACTTTGCTTAGGCAGCTGACAACCCAGCGGAAACTGTTTTGATTTCTCTAACTTCAAGTAACCCAGGAAGTGAGCGGGTAAGATCATCTCTGACCCCTCTCACCCTGGCCACAAACTCTTTGAATCACTTCCCTCTGGAAGGCGACTCCAGATTGTCAAAGCTGCCACAGCCAGACAGAAAAACAGTTTTTATACAAGATTAGTAGCTCTACTCAACAGCCAAAAATCTGTAGCCTCCCTTTGCTCTGGTATTGTGTTGGTTCACATGTTTGATCAATGGTGTTTTACCATTAATGTTTTATTATTATTAATGTTTAGTGTTTTGAGTCATTTGTAACTGTCACTGTATGTCATGTTGTTACCTGTGGGCGGAGCACCAAGGCAAATTCCTTGTATGTGAATACTTGGCCAATAAACCTACTTACTTACTTACTTAACCCTTGCACCCCCTCTCTCTCCTTCCCTCCCCCACCAAGTTGTACCAGCTTTAAAGTCATCTTGTTGAGTCTCGTTGTCTGTAACTCATTTTCACCTAGCCCCCAGCGAACAATGGCCTGTTTTCTTTATCATCGTTACTTTTTGTGCATATCTTTCATTCATTTGTTCTATATTTCTCTACATCACCGTCTATATCTCTCGTTTCCCTTTCCCCTGTCTCTCAGTCTGAAGAAGGGTCTCGACCCGAATAGTCACCTATTCCTTCTCTCCAGAGACACTACCTGACCCACTGAGTTACTCCAGCTTTTTGTGTCTATCTTCAGAATATTTACCGAGGGCTTTTAATGTTAAATTGTGATGCTTTCAATTTAGTTTAGTTTAGAGATACAGCGCAGAAACAGGCCCTTCGGCCCACCGAGTCCATGCCGACCAGCGATCCCCGCACATTAACACTATCCTACACACACTAGGGACAATTTACATTTATACCAAGCCAATTTACCTACAAACCTGTACATCCTTGTAGTGTGGGAGGATACCGAAGATCTCGGTGAAAACCCACGCAGGTCACGGGGAGAACGTGCAAACTCCGTACAGACAGCACCCCTAGTCGGGATTGAGCCCGGGTCCCCGGCGCTGTGAGGCAGCAACTCTACCGCTGTGCCACCGTGCCGCCCCTAAATGATGTTCCTGCCCAGGATCGAACTGGGGACCTTTTGCGTGTGAGGCGAATGTGACTACACTAATGATACCGCTGTCTACACCACAGAAGGCTAATTGTTTTTAATACCCCCTTACAGTGATCCTGCGTGGCCTTGTGGTGCTGTTTACCAGTGGAGTCATGTTGTACATCGCCAAGGAATTTGTGTTTTCTGAAGTAAGATTGAAACATATGAAATATTTCAACGGTATGGACACTTGTTTAACATCTTCCATTAAATAATATTAGATTCAGTTTTTAAATATGAACACTTTGTACCGCAAAGGAACGTTATATTAACACAGAACATAGAACAGCACAGCACGGAAGCAATGTCTGCATGTTGTTATCACCTAGCACACGGCCAACAATGAACCATTGTGAACATCGTCACTTTTTGCATATCTTTAATTCATTTGCTCTATATCCCTCCACATCACCGTCCTACCTTGCGTTTCACTTTCCCCCCGACTATCAGTGTGAAGAAGGGTCTCAACCTGAAACGTCGCCCATTCCTTCTCTCCAGAGGTACTGCCTGTCCCGCTGAGTTACTCCAGCATTTTGTGTCTATCTTCGATCTGAACCAGCATCTGCAGTTCCTTCCTCCACAGGAACAGGCCCTTCGGCCCACAATGTCCATGCTGACCATGATGCCAAGATAGACTTATCTCCTCTGCCTGCGCGTGATCCAAAGCCCTCCATTCCCTGCATATCCACGTGCCTATCTAATAGCATCTTAAATGCCACAACCGTATCTGCCTCCACCACCACCCCTGGCAGTGCGTTCCAGGCACTGTGTAAAAAATCTTGCTCCTCAAATCTCCTTTAAACTCTGCCACTGTCATCTGACAGCGATGCCCTCTATAAACACTAGACAATAGGTGCAGGAGTAGGCCATTCGGCCCTTCGATCTAGCACCGCCATTCAATGTGATCATGGCTGATCATTCCCAATCAGTACCCCGTTCCTGCCTCCTCCCCATATCCTCCTGACTCCGCTATCTTTAAGAACCCAAATATTGCTCTCTCTTGAAAGTATCCAGAGAACCTGCCTCCACCACCCTCTGAGGCAGAGAATTCCACAGACTCACAACTCTCTGTGAGGAAAAGTGTTTCCTCGTCTCCGTTCTAAATGGCTTACCCCTTATTCTTAAACTGTGGCCCTTGGTTCTGGATTCCCCCAACATCGGGAACATGTTTCCTGCCTCTGGCGTGTCCAAACCCTTAATAATCTTATATGTTTCAATAAGATGCCCTCTCATCCTTCTAAACTCCAGAGTGTACAAGCCCAGCCGCTCCATTCTCTCAGCATATGACAGTCCTTCTAGTCTATGACATTTCCACACTGGGATAAAGGTTCTGACTGCCAAAACTATTTATGCCCCTCATCCTTTTATAAACATCTATAAACATTTTATAGACAAGTCAAAACACTCCATGTTAGCCCAACCTCTGCTTATAGCTAATGCCCTCTAACCCAGGCGATGTCCCGGTAAATCTCCCTCTGCACTCTCTCCTAAGCCTGCACATGGATGACCAAAACTGCACACTACACATCAAAAACAGCTGACCCAGTAGGTTCACCAGACTGATTCCAGGGATGTCAGGACTTTCATATGAAGAAAGACTGGATAGACTCGGCTTGTACTCGCTAGAGTTTAGAAGATTGAGGGGGGATCTTATAGAAACTTACAAAATTCTTAAGGGGTTGGACAGGCTAGATGCACGAAGATTGTTCCCGATGTTGGGGAAGTCCAGAACAAGGGGTCACAGTTTAAGGATAAGGGGGAAATCTTTTAGGACCGAGATAAGAAAAACATTTTTCACACAGAGAGTGGTGAATCTCTGGAATTCTCTGCCACAGAAAGTAGTTGAGGCCAGTTCATTGGCTATATTTAAGAGGGAGTTAGATGTGGCCCTTGTGGCTAAAGGGATCAGGAGGTATGGAGAGAAGGCAGGTATAGGATACTGAGTTGGATGATCAGCCATGATCATATTGAATGGTGGTGCAGGCTCGAAGGGCCGAATGGCCTACTCCTGTACCTATTTTCTATGTTTCTATGACCCAAAGTCCTATCAAGCTGCCACATGCCTTCCTGCTTCTTATGTACGATGCCGTGATCGATGAAGGCAAGTGTACCCAATGCCTGAGCCGTAAGCACGCAGGAACACAGCCCCAGATTGCCTGTACCCTGCAGTAAGTGTACTGAAGAGATGGCACGGTGGCGGAGCGGCGGAGTTGCTGCCTCACAGCGCCAGTGACCAGGGTTCAATCCTGTCTACGGGCGCTGTCTGTACGGAGTTTGTACGTTCTCCCCGTGACCTGCGTGGATTTTCACCGGGATCTCCAGTTTCCGCCCACACTCCAAAGACATGCAGGATTGTAGGTTAATTGGCTTTGGTAAAATTGTAAATTGTCCCTCGTATGAGTATAGAAGCTGGGATGTAATGTTAAAATTGTACAAGGCATTGGTGAGACCAAATCTGGAGTATGGTGTACAATTTTGGTCGCCCAATTATAGGAAGGATGTCAACAAAATAGAGAGAATACAGAGGAGATTTACTAGAATGTTGCCTGGGTTTCAACAACTAAGTTATAGAGAAAGGTTGAATAAGTTAGGTCTTTATTCTCTGGAGTGCAGAAGGTTAAGGGGGGACTTGATAGAGGTCTTTAAAATGATGAGAGGGATAGACAGAGTTGATGTGGACAAGCTTTTCCCTTTGAGAATAGGGAAGATTCAAACAAGAGGACATGACTTCAGAATGAAGGGACAGAAGTTTAGGGGTAACATGAGGGGGAACTTCTTTACTCAGAGAGTGGTAGCGGTGTGGAATGAGCTTCCAGTGGAAGTGGTGGAGGCAGGTTCGTTGGTATCATTTAAAAATAAATTGGATAGGCATATGGATGGGAAAGGAATGGAGGGTTATGGTATGAGTGCAGGCAGGTGGGACTAAGGGAAAATAATTGTTCGGCACGGACTTGTAGGGCCGAGATGGCCTGTTTCCGTGCTGTAATTGTTATATGGTTATATGGTGTGTGTAGGATAGTGTTAGTGGGCGGGGATGGCTGGTCAGTGCAGACTCGGTGGGCCGAAGGGCCTGTTCCCGTGCTGTATCTCTAGACTAAACTGAACTAAACATGCCTGTGCTCTCCTTTGTAGCGAAGATCAAGTCAACAAAGCCTCCTGTCTTGGTATAAAGTGTAATGTATGGTATTGTTCCCCTGTAGCTGATTAGACTGATAAGATTAGGCAGTTTGCACCCCAGCGGTATGAACATTGACTTCTCTAATTTGATAGAATTTGATATAATTTATTACCACACCACCAGGGTCGGTGGAATTTTGGGTTGTCAGCAGCGATACAATAATAAAGAACTCACAACCACAATAAAAATGTAACACAAACATCCACCACAGCATTCATCACTGTGGTGGAAGGCACAAAATTTGGCCAGTCCTCCTCCACTTCCCCCCCCGTGGACAGGACCAGAGTCCAGAGTCAGTCCAGGATCGGCTCTTCCTCACCGGAGACCGCGGCTTTAAGTTGTTGTAGGCCGCAGGCCGGCGGTCGAGATTTAAAGTCCCCGCCGCAGCCAGAAGCACTGTAGACTGCAGGGCCGGCGGTCGAAGCTCCCCTCCAGGGGTGATGTTAAGTTCACGCCGGACCCGCGGTAGAAGTTGGCCGCGGGCCGGCAGTGATGGCTTCTTCTTCCCCCGGGTCCCCCACGAGGGATGTAGACGCCGCACCAGCTGGAGCTCTGCAGACTTCAGGCTGCGACTTCAGGCTGCCGGCTGCCCCGGGCCAGCGAAACGGAGCGCTCCCCTCCAGCGAGCCCCAGCGAGGGCTCACCCGCTCCACGCCGAGAGTCCACGCTGCGCCCGCCGCTGATGCCCCGGGCGCGTCTCCGGGAAAGGCCGCGTCGATCCTTGCTGTTAGGCCACGGGGGAGGCGACCGAAACAGTTTCCCCCTCACCCCCCCCACACCACCCCCCACATAAAACACACCGAGAAACATCAAACACATACTTTAAAACATACTAAAAAATAAAAAAAGTTGAAAAAACTAACGTTCTGCTGACATGGCTGCTGCCAGAGCACCGCCCCCTACTGTATGTAGTGGATATTTCAGGTAGTCCCTACTTTCTGCTCCCCTTCCCAACTCTCCCTCAGCCCACTGGCCCCGCCTCTTCCTTTCTTCTTCCCACCCCCCCCCCTCCACCCCCACATCAGTCTGAAGAAGGGTCTCGACCCGAAATGTCACCTATTTCCTTCACTCCATAGATGCTGCCTCACCCGCTGAGTTTCTCCAGCATTTTTGTCTAACTTTGACTTCTTAGGTAAATGATCTTTCCTCAGCATGTTTTAAGTTACATAGAAACATAGAAACATAGAAATTAGGTGCAGGAGTAGGCCATTCGGCCCTTCGAGCCTGCACCTCCATTCAATGTGATCATGGCTGATCATCCAACTCGGTATCCCATACCTGCCTTCTTTCCATACCCCCTGATCCCTTTAGCCACAAGGGCCACATCTAACTCCCTCTTAAATATAGCCAATGAACTGGCCTCAACTACCTTCTGTGGCAGAGAATTCCAGAGATTCACCACTCTCTGTGTGAAAAATGTTTTTCTCATCTCGGTCCTAAAGGATTTCCCCCTTATCCTTAAACTGTGACCCCTTGTCCTGACTTCCCCAACATCGGGAACAATCTTCCTGCATCTAGCCTGTCCAACCCCTTAAGAATTTTATAAGTTTCTATAAGATCCCCCCTCAATCTCCTAAAATCTAGCGAGTACAAGCCGAGTCTATCCAGTCTTTCTTCATATGAAAGTCCTGACATCGTAGTTTACATCTTTTAAATTACGAGAAATGTTTTGTTTTTTAGAGTTTACAGATTCAATACCTAAGAAGTTCGTCTGCCAAATGGAAACGCGATGTCCTGATGATCAATTTCCGTTTAAGATCACCAGTGGAGCAGCAAATATTGTCGGGGCCAACATTTGTTTCAATGGTAAAACGTAAGTCATTCCTCCCTATAACTCTCTACTTAAGGGGCTGTCCCACTGTGGCGACCTAATTGGCGATTTTGCCCTCGACTCATACTCGCAACATGGTCGATACGAGGTCCTAGGAGGTCTTTGTAACTCTTCTTCATGCTCGAGAGTAGTCCCCGCGTACTTGAGGCCTCAGCTAGGTTGTGGCACATTTTTCAACATGCTGAAAAATGCCCGCGAGTAAAAAAAGGTCGCCAAGGAAAAAAATCGATATTTGTTTCACTCGTAGGTTTAGTCAAAGTAGGTCGTAGTAAGTCAACATGTTAGTCGTAGGTAATCGAGGGTAGTCAAAGGTAGTCGTAGATAGTCTTCATCATAGTCGAAGGAGGTCTTCAATATGACACTTTTTCAAACTCTCCTACACTCTTCTAAACTTGCCAATTAGGTTGCCGCAGTGGGACACCCCTTAACTACATCAGTTTAGTTTATTGTCATGTGTACCGAGGTACAGTGAAAAGCTTTTACCTCTGTGAGGTATAAAATCATGAGAGGAATAGATCGGGTAGATGCACAGAGTCTCTTGCCCAGAGTAGGGGAATCGAGGACCAGAGGACACAGGTTCAAGGTTAAGTGGAAAAGATTTAATAGGAATCTGAGGAGTAACTTTTCACACAAAGGGTGGTGGGTGTATGGAACAAGCTGCCAGAGGAGGTAGTTGAGGCTGGGACTATCCCAACATTAAAAAAAAAAACAATTAGACAGATACATGGATAGGACAAAATTGGAGAGATATGGACCAAACGCAGGCAAGTGGGACTAGTGTAGCTGGGACATTGTTGGCCGGTGTGGGCAAGTTGGGCCGAAGGGCCTGTTTCCACCCTGTATCACTCTGTAACTCTATGAACCATACTTCATGCAGCTCCAAACTAGCTTGGGAACCTATTATAAATGTTCTTAGGAATATATTTCTTCAAAAATAAATGTTTTATTGAATACTCCACTCTAAACCTAATGTTTACATTTTTAATATAATCTTTAATATTTATTTCTGTGCTCACTGAGACTCCGTTAAATTCCCACGACCACAGAGTAATGATTATTTTACTTCAAGTAACGGGTGCCGTTAAATCATATTTTTTCCATTTTTGTTTTATCTTCCTCTCTGTTCTCTGCAATTAAACCCTGCTCTTTCTGGCAAATTCATAAGTTCATACGGGTCTACTCCGCCATTCAATCATAGCTGATCTATCTCTCCTTCCTAACCCCTCTCTCCTGCCTTCTCCACATCAACACTGACACCCGCACTAATCAAGAATCTATCTATCTCTGCCTTAAAAATATCTACTGTCTTGGCCTCGACAGCCTTCTGTGGCGAAGAATTCTACAGATTCACCACCCTCTGACTAAAGAAATTCCATCTCATCTTCTTCCCGTAACCTCTGACACCCGTACTAATCAGGAATCTGTCAAGCTTCAGCTTAAAAAAAATATCCATTGACGCAGCCTTCTGTGGCATTGAATTCCATACATTCACAATTCATAGAAAGTCGGTGCTTTGAGCCAGCACCACAATACAATATGATCATGGCTGATCAATTCACAAACCATTTTCCAGTCCTTGACAATTCCCATGGTGAAAATGTCAAGGACAATAGGGCATGGGTTTAAGGTGAGAGGGGCAGCGTTTAAAGGAGATGTGAGGGGCAGGTTTTTTTACACAGAGGGTGGTGGGTGTCTGGAACGCACAGCCAGGAGAGGTGGCGGAGGCAGATTCTAAAGTGGTGTTTAAGAGGCTTTTCGATAGGCACATGGATATGCAGAGAATGGGGGGGATATGGATCACGTACAGATTAGGTTAACGGCACATTAACAGATCCGTGTTTGAACTCAACCCCGTACTCTACGTTCAAATGCTTAAGAAGGAACTGCAGATGCTGGAAAAATCGAAGGTAGTCAAAAATGCTGGAGAAACTCAGCGGGTGAGGCAGCATCTATGGAGCGAAGGAATATGTGACGTTTCTGGTCGAGACCCTTCTTCAGACTCAAGAAGGGTCTCGACCCGAAACGTCACCTATTCCTTCGCTCCATAGATGCTGCCTCACCCGCTGAGTTTCTCCAGCATTTTAGTCTACTCTAAGTTCAAATATCATTCTTGCTTGGTGTGCAGGCCAGTGTGGCACGATTATTTCAGCGGGTCAGGCAGCATCTGCGGAGGGAATGGACTGATGAGGTTATGGGGCGGGACCCTTCTTCAGACTCAAGGACCCGAAACATCGCCTGTCCATTCCCTCCACAGAAGCTGCCTGACCCGCTGAGTTCCTCCCGCACTTTTCCGTATTGCTATTGTTTGAGATATCTTTTTCTTTCTCCCGCAAACAGGCTGATGAGTACGGTAAAAAATAATATCGGGAAAGGGATAAACATTGCTCTAGTGAATGGTGAGTGAACAACCCAAGAACATGAGAACTGTTTCAATAGCTTGATGTTGCCAAGTCACATATTATGATGGGTAACATGACTGCCTTTATTCCCCAGCAAGCAATGGTCAACTAATAACCACCAACTTCTTCAATATGTGGAGTGGAAGTAAGGCATTTTTTCATGAAATACAGTTTGTTTTTGTAGATTGGTTTATGCATGAGAACCAATCATAGTAGAATAGCATCACTCACCCCACAATTCTGTATGATTTATACTAACACCTACTTCCTGACCTGGTCAGTTTTGGAAGCCGTCATGATGTTCTAACAACTAACATCCTGCTGTACCGCTACAGTTGAATACTGATTAAAGATTATCTTGGATTTCAGATTGTATTATTTAGTCATTTGCAATTTTATTTTTGCAGAAGAGTTTAAAAATTGTCTGGACTGGCATTTGCACGCTAGATAATTCAATCAATATATTTTATTTAAAAAAATCAAATGAAAAGAAAAGGGGGGAAGTAAAGGAGGACCCGGTGTGGGGGGGGGGGGTCTGCAATGAGGGAGGGTGGAGGGAAGGGGGTAGAAGAAAGGAATATCTGCGTGGGGTATTTTGTAACTTTGTCGTCGCCCTTTAAGTGGCCACTATTTGCATACCTTGGTAAGCAAAACAAAAAAATGCCACTGTGGCTTGGCACAATGAAATATCCATTCATTCATTCATTCATTCAAAAGGGCGGCACGGTGGTGCAGCGGTAGAGTTGCTGCCTGACAGCGCCAGAGACACACGGGTTCAAATAATAGATTGTGAATCAAATTTTACGACTTGAAAATCAAACTATGCTCCTTTTTCTTCTTCAGAAATTGAACTGCTTGCGGATTTCTTAAAAGCTATAAAGCCTCCCACTATTATGCTACTTGCTTCGTTTGATGACCCGTCAACAAAGTGAGTTTTTAACATTCCTTTGCTCGTTAAAATGGCGGGTTGGTGATGTGGAAATGTAATGCAATGGAAAGCCAATGTAGAACATAGAACAGTACAACACAGTAACAGGCCCTTCTTCCCACGATGCCAATGCCGAACATGATCCCAGGTGAACTAACTTCCTCTGGCCGCACGTGATCCGTATCCCTCCTCTCCCTGCATATCCATGCGCCTATCTAAAAGCCCCTGTCATATCTGCCTCCACCACCACCCCTGGCAGCACGTTCCAGGCACCCACCCACCACCCTCTGTGTAAAAAATAAATTGTCCCGCTATCCCTTTAGACTTTGCCCCTCCCACCTTAGTTCAAAGCCTCACTTTTCCCCGACTCCATAACATCTCCTCATCGCCTCCACCCAGACTGCGCCTCCTCCGTTGCCAGAGTGAAGCCACATGCAAACTTGAGGAACAGCACCTCATGTTTCCCTTGGGCAACTTACAACCCAACAGTAGGTTTTTACCAAAGATAGACACAAAGAACTGGTGTGGTGATGGTGCAGCGGTAGAGTTGCTGCCTTAAAGCGCCCGAGACCCGGGTTCGATCCTGACTACGGGTGTAGTCTGTGTGGAGTTTGTACGTCCTCCCCGTGACCCGCGTGGGTTTTCTCCGGGTGCTTCAGTTACCTCCCACACTCCAAAGACGTACAGGTTTGTAGGTTAATTGGCTTGGGTAAAATTGTAAATTGTCCATCATGTGTGTAAGATAGTGTTAGCGTGCTGGTCGGCGCGGACTCGGTGGGTCAAAGGTCCTGTTTCCGCGCTATATCTCTAAACTAAGCCTAGAAGGTCAGGCAGCATCTCTTGAGAAAAGGGATGGGTGATGTTACGGATCAGGACCCTTCCTCTGACAAAGGGTTAGGACCCAAAACGCTATGCATCCTTCTTGTCCAGCGTTGCTGCCTGACCCGCTGAGTTACTCCAGCACTTAGTGTCTATCTTTGGTATGAACATTGAATTCACCAATGTTAAGTAGCACTCCCCTTTGTCTCTCTCTTTCTTGCACACCCCCGTCAACCCAACACATAAACATTTCTCCCATTCCACATTGAGTGTTATAGAAACATAGAAAATAGGTGCAGGAGGAGGCCATTCGGCCGTTCGAGCCAGCACCGCCATTCTTTGTGATCATGGCTGATTGTCCCAAATCAATAACCCGTGCCTGCCTTCTCCCCATATCCCTTGACTCCACTAGCCCCTAGAGCTCTATCAAACTCTCTCTTAAATCATCCAGTGACTTGGCCTCCACTGGCCTCTGTGGCAGGGAATTCCACAAATTCACAACTCTCTGGGTGAAAACGTTTTTTTCTCACCTCAGTTTTAAAAGGCTTCCCCTTTATTCTAAG
Organism: Amblyraja radiata; assembly: GCF_010909765.2. Classification (NCBI taxonomy): domain Eukaryota; kingdom Metazoa; phylum Chordata; class Chondrichthyes; order Rajiformes; family Rajidae; genus Amblyraja; species Amblyraja radiata. The sequence goes on along the minus strand of NC_045973.1, from coordinate 3,607,490 downwards.
ACTGTGGCCCCTGGTTCTGGACTCGCCCAACATTGGGAGCATTTTACCTGCATCTAGCTTGTCCAGTCCTTTTATAATTTTATATGTTTCTATAAGATCCCCCTCATCCTTCTAAACTCCAGTGAATACAAGCCTAGTCTTTTCAATCTTTCCTCATATGACAGTCCCGCCATCCCAGGGATCAATCTCGTGAACCTACGCTGCACTGCTTCAACCACAAGGATGTCCTTCCTCAGATTAGGAGACCAAAACTGGACACAATACGCCAGATGTGGTCTCACCAGAGCCCTATACAACTGCAGAAGAAACAGGCCCTTTGGCCCAACTTGCCTACGCTGCGGTTCCGTTGTGGTTTTACCTGGCTCTTTCACAGTTAAATCTACTTTTAAAAATTTCTTAAAGCAGTTTCAATTTCATTTACAGGATGAATGATGACACAAAAAAATTATTTACTGAACTGGGAAGTTCTCTAATTTTTTCCCTGGGCTTTCGAGACAACTGGGTCTTTCTGGGAGCGAAACCGATTAAGGGGAAAAGTCCATTTGAACAGGTATGGATAAAGAATGGGAATAACAAACAATAAATAATAATAACATATGATTAGCATTTGACGGCACTGGGCCTGTACTCGCTGGAGTTTAGAAGAATGAAGGGAGGACCTCATTGACATTGAAACTTACAGAATAGCGAAAGGCCTGGATAGAGTGGATGTGGAGAGGATGTTTCCACTAGTGGGAGAGTCTAGGACCAGAGGGCACAGCCTCAGAACCAATGGATGTTCTTTTTGGAAGGTGAATAAGGGGTAAGCCATTTAGAACGGAGATGAGGAAACACTTTTTCTCACAGAGAGTGGTGAGTCAGTGGAATTCTCTGCCTCAGAGGGCGGTGGAGGCAGGTTCTTTCATGAGAGAGCTGGACAGGGCTCTTAAAAATAGCGGAGTCAGGGGATATGGGGAGAAGGCAGGAACGAGGTACTGATTGGGGATGATCAGCCATGATCACATTGAATGGCGGTGCTGGCTCGAAGGGCCAAATGGCCTACTCCTGCACCTATTGCCTATTGTCTATTGAGATGAGGTGGAATTTCTTTAGTCAGAGGGTGGTGAATCTGTGGAATTCTTTGCTACAGAAGGCTGTGGAGGCCAAGTCAGCGGATATTTTTAAGGCAGAGATAGATAGATTCTTGATTAGTGCGGGTGTCAGTGTGTTTATGTGGAGAAGGCAGGAGAAAGGGGTTAGGAGGGAGAGATAGATCAGCCATGATTGTATGGTGGAGTAGACGATGGGCTGAATGGCCTAATTCTGCTTCTATCACTTAATATCTAATGAAAAACCAAAAGCAGATGATGGAAATCTGAAATGAAAAGAGAAAATGCTGGAAATACCCTGCAGGTCAGGCAGCATCTGAGTTGAGTTTAGTTTATTGTCACGTGTACTGAGGTACAGTGAAAAGCGTTTGTTGCGTGCTATCCAGTCAGCGGAAAGACAATACATGATTACAATCGAGCTATTTACAGTGTACAGATACATGATAAGGGAATAACGTTTAGTGCAAGATAAAGTCCAGTAAAGTTCAATCAAAGATTGTTTGAAGGTCTCCAGTAAGGTAGATAGCAGTTCAGCACTGCTCTCGTTGAATAATAAGTTTAAGTTTATTGGCCAAGTATATTCACATACAAGGAATTTGCCTTGGTGCTCCGCCCTCAAGTGACAACATGACACACAGTGACAGTTAGGAATGACACATAAAATATTAAACATTAATAATAAAACGTTATCAATTAAACATGTGAATTAAATTAAATACAAAGCAAAAGGAGGCTACAGATTCTTGGTTATTGAGTAGAGCTACTACTCGTGGAAAAAAAGCTGTTTTTATGTCTGGCTGTGGCGGCTTTGACAGCTTCTCCCGAGACTGCGAGCCCTTGATGGTAAGTCCACAGGCCGCGGTGGGAGCGATCCTTGGCAAGGGATCCGCTCCGATGTTAAGTCCGCGCCCCGCGGTGGGGCTCACGACAGTCCGAGACGGCTCCCAGCTACAGCGATGGTAGGCCGCAGAGCCCGGAGAATGCGATCCAAAAATTGATCACATCTCCGGGAAGGTAAGAACTTGAAAAAAAGTTTCCCCCGATCCCCTCCCCCTCCCCCACATAAAACAAACCGAAGAACATTAAAACAAACTTTTAACGCACTAAAAAATAATAAAAAGAAAGAAAAAACGAACAGACTGCCGGCAGGGCTGCCAGCTCCCCGGTGCCCCCTGGTGGTTATACATTATCCCACTTTCACATCCACTCCCTACACACTAGGGGCAATTTACCGAGGCCAATTAACCGACAAACTTGGACATCTTTGGGATGTGGGAGGAAACCGGAGCACCCGGAGGAAACCCACGCTGTCACAGGGAGAAAATGAAACCAAAATATGAAATCGACGTTGATACCTCTGCGTTGTAAGTTGCCCGGGCGAATATTTATTTACAACCCAGCAGCATGAACATTGATTTCTCTAAATTCAAGTAACTCCTGCATTCCCTGCATTCCCTCCCCTCCCTTCTCTCCTCCCTTCCCCACCCTAGTCGTCCTACCAGTTCTCCCTGTATCCCTCTCGTCAGCCAACAACGGACCATTGTGGGCTCCACCCTTCCTGAGGCCACCTGTTGACAGCCCTGATTTGTTCTGGTCCTTTCTCACCCCCATCCCCCCCTCCCCACCTCTACTAGCAGTCTGAAGAAGGGTTCCGACCCGAAATGTCACCTATTCTTTTTCTCCAGAGGGTGTTGCAAAAGCTATCTCTCTGCTCTTTGTGGGAGAATTGTACACTGAATGCTTTGCATTCCTATAGAGGGCTGTTCTAACCACATTCCTCCTCTTTAATTCAGCAGCTTCACCTACCTTTGCGTTGGCCCAGCCTATTGTGTCGTTCGGGAGTGTCATGGATTGTAGTCAAGTCTGGGGAGCAACTGGTTCATGTTAAGTAACTTAACATCGGAACTTGCTGCAATGCTTCCAGTAGTGTAAATATTGGTGTCAGAGAACCAGGGCTTTGACGTACTCTCTACGTCACCAGGTATCAGCTGGTGAAACCACACAGTAAGGGAAATTGGACAGGGTTAAACATTCAGAAATATTCTGGAAACATTTTAAGTGAAAAATTAAAAAAAAATTTTAAATCTAAAAATTTTAAATGAAAAAATTAAAAATGTCAAAATTTTAAATTAAAATTTAAAAAAAAAAGTTTAGCAACATGTAAAATGCTTAGAAACGCATATTTGCTTCAAACAATTTTTTTTACCGAACAATTTTACATTAAATTTATAATCAATAGAAACAAAGTAAACAACTCGGACATACGTGGAGATTGCTTGTGTAGGATGGAACTACAGGTGCTGGTTTAAACCGAAGACAGACACAAAAATCTGGAGTGACTCTTAGAGAAAAAGGGCAGCACGGTGGCGCAGCGGTAGAGTTGCCGCCTTACGGCGCTTGGAGCGCCGGAGACCCGGGTTCGATCCCGACTACGGGTGCTGTCTGTACGGAGTTTGCACGTTCTCCCCGTGACCGCGTGGGTTTTCTCCGAGATCTTCGATTTCCTCCCACACTCCAAAGTCCAAAGACGGACAGGTTTGGCTTGGTCAATGTAAAAGTTGTCCATAGTGTGTGTGGGATAGTGTTAATATGCGGGGATCGCTGGTCGGCGCAGACCCGGTGGACGAAGGGCCTGTTCCCGCATTGTATCTCTGAACTAAACTACACTAAACCCAGCGGGACAGACAGCATCTCCAAAGAACAGGATTAGGTGACGTCTTGGGTCGAGACCCTCCTTCAGATCTTGTTTATTTAGTATTTTTGCTTGTTTAGTATCTTTGCAGACCACACCACAATTGGTTGAGTTGCGGAGAGTTGAGGAAGGCTGTCAAAGTATACAGTGGGATATGGATCGACCGCAGAAATGTGCGGAGAATTGGCAGATGGAGTTTAATCCAAGCTAGTTCCAAAAGTTGTACTTGCAGAGGTCAAATGCCAGGGGCGAAAGAATCCAATTAATGGCAGGACTCTTGACCATATTGCTGCACAGAGGGATCTTGTGGTCCAAGTTCATTGCACGCTGAAAGTGGCTGTATGTCATGTGGTCACTTGCGGGCGGAGCACCAAGGCAAATTCCTTGTATGTGAATACTTGGCCAACAAACGTATTCTTGTACAATTGCTTCTAATAATATCAATTTAAAAACAAAAAACTTATGAATTCATTCAAGTAGATGGGTTGATAAAGAAGGCATGTGAGATACTTGCCTTCATCGGTCAGGGCAAGTAGTACAAGAGTCAGGAAGTAATGTTGCAGCTTTAGAGAACGTTGGTTAGGCCGCTCTTAGAGTATTGGGTTCTGTTCTGGTCGCCTCCATTACAGGAATGATGTGGAGGCTTTGGATAGGGTGCAGAGGAGGCTGCCCGGATTAGAAGGTGGGAACTATGAGCAGAGATTGGACAAACTTGGATCACTTCCAGTTTAGACAGAGGGCCCTGAATCTAAAATGTCAACTTTGTTTCTCTGCGGTTGTTGTCCTTCTGAATGTTTTCAGTAGTTTCCATTTTTAAGTTGCAGATACACGTCTTGACAATGGCCCGCACATTTTAGAACATTGCCTGCAGATTGTTCAAGTCAAGGCAAAGATAATTATGTCATGAAAGTTACAGAGAACTTTATTCTATTTATCAGCCAGAGTTTAGTTTAGTTTAGAGATATAGTGCAGAAACAGGCCCTTCGGCCAACCGAGTCCGCACCGACCAGCGATCCCCGCACATTAACACCGTCCTACACACACCAGGAACAATTTACATTTATACCAAGCAGATTAACCTACAAACTTGGAGCGTGGGAGGATACCAGAGATCCCGGAGAAAACCCACACAGGTCACGGGGAGAACGTACAAACTCCGCGCAGACAGCACCCGTAGTCAGGATCGAACCCGGGTCCCTGGCGCTGTGAGGCAGCAACTCTACCGCTGCGCTGCCGTCCCCCGCTGACGTTATTTTATATTATTTTGTTATCTTATAGCAAGAGTCAGTTTGCAGTTTAGTTTATTGTCACGTGTACCGAGGTACAGTGAAAGCTTTTTTGTTGCGTGCTAACCAGTCAGTGGAAAGACAACACACGATTACAGTCGAGCCATTCGCAGTGTCGGTGTAGAGATTTAAGAGTGTGGGGCCATTGTAATACGGGTTTGTAGATCTGCTTCCTGGGGTAGCGTGCAAATAGTCGCCTGCGTTGGCATGCATGAAGAGTCTTGCTGTTCTAACTAGAATAAAAACATGTTGATGGTATGAGTGCATTGCTGGCATTAAGGCTCTGCTTTTGTTACAGATCCTGAAGAATGATAAGGCAAAGAACAAGTATGATAACTGGCCTGAAGCGATTGAGATGGAGGGTTGTGTTCCCAGGAAGAACGACTAGTGACTTTATCCGTCCGCTATCTGTTTGGAGAAACGCAACAACAATGTATCATTCACACAACAATACTCTTGACACTTTTTTCACCGTCTTCACAAACATTATTCTTCCCCCCCTCTCAGCTCTTCACTCGCCAAGTGTCAATTTAGTGGTATTTTCTTTAGAAGAGGAGGAATTTCTCTAGCCAGAGGGTGGTGACTCTGTGGGATTCATTGCCACCGACGCAAGTGCAGGCCAAGTCATTGGGTATTTTTAAAGCGGAGATTGGTAGGTTCTTACCAAAGATGGACACAAAATTGCTGGAGTAACTCAGCGGCTCAGGCAGCATCTCTGGAGGAAAAGGATGGGTGACATTTCGGGTCGGGACCCTTCTTCAGATTGAAAGTAGGGGGTGGGGGGTTGGGAATGGGGGGGTGGGGGGTTGGGAATGGGGGGGATGGGGTGGGGGATGGGGTGAGTGTTCGGATGGGGGTGGGGGGGGGGTGAAGAGCTGGAGCTGAGAAAAGACTAGGAACAATCAGGGCCAGCCACAAATGACTTCAGACAGGGTGGTTCTTGATAGGATCTTGATTATTACGGGTGTCAGGGGCTGTGGGGAGAAGGCAGGAGAATGGGGTTAGGAGGGAGAGATAGATCAGCCATGATTCAATGGTGGAGCAGACTCGATGGGCTGAATGGCCTAATTCTGCTCCTAAATCTTATGATTTAAGAGGTGATTTTACAGGCTGAATGACAGAATTTTTAGCTGTTGTAAGGTGTTAGAAACTTAATCAATGGATTCAAGTCAGTATTTCAATTTGGATGACACACAGTGGAGTTGCTGCTTCACAGCGCCAGAGACCCAAGTTCAATCCTGACCTCGGGTGCTTTCTGCACAGAGTTTGCACGTTCCTCCTGTGACGGCGTGGGTTTCCTCCAACGGGTGCTGCCATCTGCCTGACCCATCCCTCCAAACCTGTCCTATCCATGTACCTGTCCAAATGTTGTGATGGTGTCTGCCTCACCTGCCTCCTCCAGCAAACCCATCCCACATCCCAAAGACGTGTGGGTAACTGGTCCTCTGCAAATTGCCCCTAGTGTGTAGGGAGTGGAGGACTAAATGGGATGACATAGAACCAGTGTGAACTGGTGATCGAGGGTCGGCGAGGGCCCGATGGGCCAAAGGGCCTGTTTCCACACTGTATCTGAAAACTAAAACCAATATTGGGGGCCAGTTTTGTGAGCAAGTCCGATTTCTGTAAGTGTGTATAAATATATATTTTATGTAGTAGAAATTCAGTTTACAATCAATATTACTTATGCTTATATTTAATACAAATAGTCGGCAGGGTCGGGCACCATCATGGAGCCACATTGGGGCTGAAGCAGACCAAGGTCACCTCAGATGGATCTTTGAAAAAAATGTGTAAAAATATATCTACACACAAAACACATTTTAACATGAACATCCACCTCAGTGACTCCTCCACATTCCTCACTGTGATGGAAGGTGAAAAAAAAGTTCAATCTCTTCCCTTAGCTCTCCCGGGGATGATCTTGACTCCCATAGCCGGCGGGGTCCAAACAAGGATAGTCCAAGGGTGTCACAGTTAAAGTACGTAATGGTGCCGTTGGAGTAGAGATTTAAGAGTGGTTTTAATTTTAGTTTTAGAGATACAGCACGGAAACAGGCCACCAAGTCCGCGCCGACCACCAACATTTTCCTACACCCACTGGGGGACAATTTACATTTTGTTACCGAAACCGAACGAACCTGTACGTCTTTGGAGTGTGGGAGGAAACCGGAGCACCTGTAGAAAACCCACGCAGGTCACGGGGAGAACGTACAAACTCCGCACACAAGTAAGAATATAATTGTCCTATCTGGGACACATGACAATAAAACTCTCTTGACTCTTGATCGGTAGTCGGGATCGAACCCGGGTCTCCGCTGATGGAAGGCTGCAAATCTACCGGTGCGCCACCGTGCCGATTGTAATATGACTTTGTAAATCTGCTGCTGTGGCCAGCGCGCAAATAGTCGCCAGGGTCGGGCACCATCTTGGAGCCACATTGAGTCTGAAGCAGACCCTCTGATACCGACACCAAACCATCCTCACTGCAGCTTCCCAGACAACCGGGAATGTTAGATATTGATAAGAGAACTCAAAAAATAAACGTATTCAATCCCCACATCCCTCATCTGATCAGCAACAGTTTCTCCAAACTGATCCATCACCTCAGATGGCTTTTTGAAAAAAATGTGTAAAAATATATCTATGAAATTAAGAAAATATTTCAAAATATAACTATGGATATTATTAATATATATATATATATATATATATATATATATATATATATATATATATATATATAGTTTTTGGTCTATTGTTGTCATCTGTACTGAGGGGCAGCGGAAAGCTCTTTACCAAACATAGATTTAGTAGGAACTGCAGATTCTCTGCCACAGAAGTAGTTGAGGCCAGTTCATTGGCTATATTTAAGAGGGAGTTCGATGTGGCCCTTGTGGCTAAAGGGATCAGGGGATATGGAGAGAAGGCAGGTACAGGATACGGAGTTGGATGATCAGCCATGATCATATTGAATGGCGGTGCAGGCTCGAAGGGCCAAATGGCCTACTCCTGCACCTATTTTCTATGTTTCTATGCTGGTTTACCAAGGAGAAATACAGAGTGCTGGAGTAACTCAGCGGGTCAGTCAGCATTACTGGAGAGCGTGGATAGGTGACGTTCCTTCCCACAGACATAAATAGAATCAGTTCAAATTCATGTCCAACAGGGGAAGATACAGAGTGCAGGATATAGTTCTCAGCATTGTAGCGCATCAGTTCCAGAGACAAAGTCCAATGTCCGCAATGGGGTAGAGGTGAGTCGGACAGTACCCTAGCTTATGGAAGGACCGTTCAGAAGCCTGATAGCCGAGGGGAAGAAGCTGTTCCTGAGTCTGGTGCTGGAACAGCTTTCAAACTTCTCTACCTTCTGCCGGACGGGAGCGGGGAGAAGAGGGAATGACCAGGGTGGGACAAGTCTTTGATTACATTGTCTGCTTATTTGAGGCAGCGTGAAGTGTAGATGGAGAGTCTGGTCTGTGTGATGGACTTGGCTACATCTGCAACTTCTTGCTGTCTTGGGCAGAGCTGTTCCCAAACCAAGCCGTGATGCAAGCCGACAATATGCTTCCTATGGATCATCTGTGTGAGTGTTTGTATATCGTGACACCTTTAAGGGCGACTCTTCTGCTGGCCACAGGCTATCGAGCCACAGCCAAGTCCAATTAAGGGCCATTGGACCAATTATCCCAATCCTACAGGGGCATCATGGTAGAGTTGCTGCCTTACAGCGACCCAGGTTCGATCCTGACTGCGGGTGCTGTTGGATGGAGTCTGCACGTTCTTTGTGGGTTTTCTCCGGGTGATCCGGTTTCCTCCCACACTCCAGGTTTGTAGGTCAATTGGCTTCGGTAAATTGTCCCTAGTATGTGTGCAGGATTGTGTTAGTGTGCGGGGGTCGCAGGTCGGCGCGGACTCAGTGGGTCGAAGGGCATGTGTCCACGCTGCATCTCCAAACTAAAACTACAGACCTACCCCTGGAGCCCAGAGGTGAGGCTGTTGGATGATTCTAGGCCCTCTTGTTTGTCTCTAGAAATAATGCCCATCAGATGAGTTCACTGTATTGTGTGTAGTACTACTGTATCCATTATTAACCTGGTCATTACTAATTCATTATTAATTATATATATATATATATATATGATTTTTGCTAATATTTTAATTAGATCGAATAGAAAGATCTGTGCTTTAAGCATGAAAAAAACCTCATTATCCCATGATGTATGAAAAAAACATTAAGAAATATAATATAAATCACTAATGTGTTTATAGAACCATGGTTTCTATGTTTCCATTAATGTGTTTGCCATTTTTAATTTTTCAAAGGCAATTTTGCAAATATTTTTATTTTATGTGTGGATTTTATTTTTATTGTTAATCATTCAATTATATTTGTATAAGGAACTCAGCGGTGGGTGCCTGGAGCTTGCTTGAGGAAGACGGCACTGGGCCTGTACTCGCTGCAGCTTAGAAGGATGAAGGGGAGGGACCTCATTGAAACTTACTGAATAGTGAAAGGCCTGGATAGAGTGGATGTGGAGAGGATGTTTCCACTAGTGGGAGAGTGTAGGACCAGAGACCATAGCCTCCGAATTAGAGAACGTACTTTTAGAGAGGAGATGAGGGGGGATTTCTTTGTCAGAGGATGGTGAATCTGTGGAATTCTTTGCCACAGAAGGCTGTGGAGGCCAAGTCAGTGGATATATTTAAGGCAGAGATGGATAGATTCTTGATTAGTACGGGTGTCAGGGGTTATGGGGAGACGGCAGGAGAATGGGGTTAGGAGGGAGAGATAGATTAGCCATGTTTGAATGGCGTAGACTTGATGGGCCGAATGGCCCAATTCTGCCCCTATAGAAACATAGAAAATAGGTGCAGGAGTAATAATAATAATAATGGATGGGATTTATATAGCGCCTTTCTAATACTCAAGGCGCTTTACATCGCATTATTCATTCACTCCTCAGTCACACTCGGTGGTGATAAGCTACTTCTGTAGCCACAGCTGCCCTGGGGCAGACTGACGGAAGCGTGGCTGCCATTCTGCGCCTACGGCCCCTCCGACCACCACCAATCACTCACACACATTCACACACAGGCAAAGGTGGGTGAAGTGTCTCGCCCAAGGACACAACGACAGTATGCACTCCAAGCGGGATTCGAACCGGCTACCTTCCGGTCGCCAGCCGAACACTTAGCCGAACACTTAGCCCATTGTGCCATCTGTCGTCCCTTCGAGCCTGCACTGCCATTCAATATGATCATGGCTGATCATCCAACTCAGTATCCTGTACCTGCCTTCTCTCCATACCCCCTGATCCCTTTAGCCACAAGGGCCACATCTAACTCCCTCTTAAATATAGCCAATGAACTGGCCTCAACTAACTTCTGTGGCAGAGAATTCCAGAGATTCACCACTCTCTGTGAAAAATGTTTTCCTCATCTCGGTCCTAAAAGATTTCCCCCTTATCTTTAAACTGTGACCCCTTGTTCTGGACTTCCCCAACATCGGGAACAATCTTCCTGCATCTAGCCTGTCCAACCCCTTAAGAATTTTGTAAGTTTCTATAAGATCCCCCCTCAATCTTCTAAATTCTAGCGAGTACAAACCGAGTCTATCCAGTCTTTCTTCATATGAAAGTCCTGACATCCCAGGAATCAGTCTGGTGAACCTTCTCTGTACTGCCTCTATGGCAAGAATGTCTTTCCTCAGATTAGGAGACCAAAACTGTACGCAATACTCCAGGTGTGGTCTCACCAAGACCCTGTACAACTGCAGTAGAACCTCCCTGCTCCTATACTCAAATCCTTTTGCTATGAATGCTAACATACCATTCGCCTTCTTCACTGCCTGCTGCGCCTGCATGCCTACTTTTAATGACTGGTGTACCATGACACCCAGGTCTCGTTGCATCTCCCCCTTTCCTAATCGGCCACCATTCAGATAATAGTCTACTTTCCTGTTTTTGCCACCAAAGTGGATAACCTCACATTTATCCACATTATACTGCATCTGCCATGCATTTGCCCACTCACCCAGCCTATCCAAGTCACCTTGCAGCCTCCTAGCATCCTCCACACAGCTAACACTGCCCCCCAGCTTCGTGTCATCCGCAAACCCGGATATGTTGCATTCAATTCCCTCGTCCAAATCATTAATATATATCGTAAATAGCTGGGGTCCCAGCACTGAGCCTTGCGGTACCCCACTAGTCACTGCCTGCCATTGTGAAAAGGACCCGTTTACTCCTACTCTTTGCTTCCTGTCTGCCAGCCAGTTCTCTATCCACATCAATACTGAACCCCCAATACCGTGTGCTTTAAGTTTGTATACTAATCTCTTATGTGGGACCTTGTCGAAAGCCTTCTGAAAGTCCAGGTATAACACATCCACTGGTTCTCCCTTATCCACTCTACTAGTTACATCCTCGAAAAGTACTCTGGGATGCAGCCTATCTGGCCCTGGGGATTCATTGGCCTTTAATCCATTCAATTTACCCAACACCACTTCCCGGCTAACCTGGATTTCACTCAGTTCCTCCATCTCATTTGACCCCCGGTCCCCTGCTATTTCCGGCAGATTATTTATGTCTTCCTTAGTGAAGACAGAACCAAAGTAGTTATTCAATTGGTCTGCCATGTCCTTGTTCCCCATGATCAATTCACCCGTTTCTGACTGCAAGGGACCTACATTTGTTTTAACTAATCTTTTTCTCTTCACGTATCTATAAAAGCTTTTGCAGTCAGTTTTTATGTTCCCTGCCAGTTTTCTTTCATAATCTATTTTCTCTTTCCTAATTAAGCCCTTTGTCCTCCTCTGCTGGACTCTGAATTTCTCCCAGTCCTCTGGTAGGCTGTTTTTTTCTGGCTAATTTGTACGCTTCATCTTTTGTTTTGATACTATCCCCGATTTCCCTTGTTATCCACGGATGCACTACCTTCCCTGATTAATTTTTTTGCCAAACTGGGATGAACAATTGTTGTAGTTCATCCATGCAGTCTTTAAATGCCTTCCATTGCATATCCACCGTCAACCCATTAAGAATCAATTGCAAGTCTATCTTGGCCAATTCACGTCTCATACCCTCAAAGTTACCTTTCTTTAAGTTCAGAACCATTGTTTCTGAATTAACAATGTCACTCTCCATCCTAATGAAGAACTCAATCATATTATGGTCACTCTTGCCCAAGGGGCCACGCACAACAAGACTGCTAACTAACCCTTCCTCATTACTCAATACCCAATCTAAAATAGCCTGCTCTCTCGTTGGTTCCTCTACATGTTGGTTTAGAAAACTATCCCGTATACATTCCAAGAAATCCTCTTCCTCAGCACCCTTGCCAATTTGATTCACCCAATCTATATGTAGATTGAAGTCACCCATTATAACTGTTTTACCTTTGTTGCACGCATTTCTAATTTCCTGTTTGATGCCATCCCCAACTCCACTACTACTGTTAGGTGGCCTGTACACAACTCCCACTAGCGTTTTCTGCCCCTTAGTGTTTCGCAGCTCTACCGATATCGATTCCACATCCTCAAAGCTAATATCCTTCCTTTCCATTGCGTTAATCTGCTCTCTAACCAGCAACGCTACCCCACCTCCTTTCCCTTTCTGTCTATCCCTCCTGAATATTGAATATCCCTGGATGTTCAGCTCCCAGCCTTGGTCACCCTGGAGCCATGTCTCCGTGATCCCAACTATATCATAGTCATTAATAGCTATCTGCACATTCAACTCATCCACCTTATTACGAATGCTCCTTGCATTGAGACACAAAGCCTTCAGGCTTGTTTTTACAACACTCTTACCCCTTATACAATTATGTTGAAAAGTGGCCCTTTTTGATTTTTGCCCTGGATTTGTCTGCCTGCCACTTTTACTTTTCACCTTGCTACCTATTGCTTCTACCCTCATTTTACACCCCTCTGTCTCTACGCTCACACATTTAAGAAACCCTTTCCCTTTAACTCCATCCTCCACTATCCCATTCGACACCCCACCCCCTTTATTCAGTTTAAAACCACCCGTGTAGCAGTGGCAAACCTGCCTGCCAGAATGCTGGTCCCCCACCTGTTAAGATGCAATCCGTCCCTTTTGTACAGTTCCCCCTTACTCCAAAACAGATCCCAGTGATCTAAGAATCTAAATCCCTGCCCTGTGCACCAGTTCCTCAGCCACACATTCAGGTCCCGTATCTCCTTGTTCCTGCTCTCGACAGCACGAGGAACTGGAAGCAAATGGAGATAACAACCCTGGAGGTCCTGCTTTTCAGCATTTTTCCGAGCTCTCTGAAGTCACGCTGCAGAATATTCATCCCCTTCTTTCTGACATCGTTTGTGCCGACATGCACTACCACTTCCGGCTGTTCACCTTCGCCCTTGAGGATTTTCTGCACTCTGTCCGTGACATACTGGATCCTGGCACCAGGAAGGCAGCACACCATCCTCGCATCCCGTCTGTTGCCGCAGAAACCCCTGTCCGTACCTCTCACAATGGAGTCTCCCACTACAATGGCGTTGCCTGCCTTAGGCCTTTTTGGTTTTGGCTCAACAGCCCCATTTGCTTCGCAAGCCAGTCCGCCGCCCAGTGTAAACACCTCTTCTGTCCCGACAGCTTCTAAGTGGGTGAACCTGTTCACAAGAAGTACAACACCCGGGGACGTTGGCATTCCATGCTTCCCTCCCGTTCTCACTGTCTCCCACCTTCTCTCTTCCAGTACCTTAGGTGTAACAATCTTACTGTAGGACTTGTCGAGGAACGACTCTGTTTCTCGGACGAACCGGAGGTCATCTACTTGCTTCTCCAGTTCCCCAACATGGTCCTTCAGGAGCTCTACCTGGATGCACTTCTCACATTTGTAGCAGCCAGAGGCACCAGCAGTGTCCTTGACCTCCCACATACTGCAAGCATCGCACTGAATCAGCTTGCCTGACATCTCTTATGAACTGAGAAAGAAAACATGATTCAGAGAGGGTGGAGAACAAATATTCACCAGAATGATCACTGAAATATCACATTTACATGAGTATTCAGACCCTTTACTCAGTACTTTGTTGTGGCACCTTTGGCAGCGATTACAGCCTCAAGTCTTCTTGGGCATGACGCTACAAGCTTGGTACACCTGTATTTGGGTCATTTCTCCCAATCTTCTCTGCAGATCCTCTCAAGCTCTGTCAGGTTGGATGGGGAGCGTCGATGCACAGCTATTTTCAGGTCCCTCCAGAGATGCTGAATCTGGTTCAAGTCCGGCCTCTGGCTGGGCCACTCAAGGACATTCACAGACTTGTCACGAAGCCACTCGTGCGTTGTCTTGGCTGTGTGCTTAGGTTCGTTGTCCTGTTGGAAGGTGAATCTCCGCCCCAGTCTGAGATCCAGAACGCTCTGGAGCAGGTTTTTATCAAGGATCTCTCTGCACTTCAACTCCCCCTCCCATTCCCCATCCGACCTCTCTGTCCTGGGTCTCCTCCATGGCCAGAGCGAGCAACAACAGAAATTGGAGGAACAGCACCTCATATTCCGCTTGGGGAATCTGCATCCTGCGGGCATGAACATTGAATTCTCCCAATTTTGTTAGCCCTTGCTGTCTCCTCCTTTTTCCTTTCTTCTCCCCACCACCCCCCATCAGTCTGAAGAAGGGTTTCGGCCAGAAACGTTGCCTATTTCCTTCGCTCCATAGATGCTGCTGCACCCGCTGAGTTTCTCCAGCATCTTTGTGTACCTTCGATTTTCCAGCATCTGCAGTTCCTTCTTAAACACAACATCTCTCTGTACTTTGCTCCGTTCATCTTTCCCTCGATCCTGACTAGTCTCCCAGTTCCTGCCGCTGAAAAACATCCCCACAGCATGATGCTGCCACCACCATGCTTCACCGTAGGTATGGTATTGGCCAGGTGATGAGCGGTGCCTGGTTTCCTCCAGACGTGACGCTTGGCATTCAGGCCAAAGAGTTCAATCTTGGTTTCATCAGACCAGAGAATCTTGTTTCTCATGCCTTTGGGCAAACTCCAAGCAGGATGTCATGTGCCTTTTACTGAGGAGTGGCTTCCGTCTGGTCACTCTACCATAAAGGTATGATTGGTGGAGTGCTGCAGATATAGTCGTCCTTCTAGAAGGTTCTCCCATCGCCACAGAGGAACGCTGGAGCTCTGTCAGAGTGACCATCGGGTTCTTGGTCACTTCCCTGACCAAGGCCCTTCTCCCCCGATTGCTCAGTTTGGCCGGGCGGCCAGCTCTATGAAGAGTCTTGGTGGTTACAAAGTTCTTCCATTTAAGAATGACGGAGGCCACTGTGCTCTTCGGGACCTGCAATGCTGCAGAAATTGTTTTATACCCTTCATCAGATCTGTGTCTTGACACGATCTTCAGAGGTCTACGGACAATTCCTTCTTCTTCATGGCTTGGTGTTTGCTCTGACATGCACTGTCAACTGTGGGACCTTATATAGACAGGTGTGGGCCTTTCCAAATCATGTCCAATCAATTTAATTTACCACAGGTGGACTCCAATCACGTTGCAGAAACATCTCAAGGATAATCAATGGAAACAGAATGCACCTAAGCTCAATTTTGAGTGTCATAGCAAAGGGTCCGAATACTGACGTAAATGTGATCTTTCAGTTATTTATTTTTAATTACTTTGCAAAAATTTCTAAACATCTGTTTTTGCTTCTTCATTCTGGGGTATGATGTGTAGATTGATGATAAAAAAATAATTTAATCCATTTTAAAATAAGGGTGTATGGTTACAAAATGTGGAAAAAGGTGAAGGGGTCTGAATACTTTCTGAATGCACCGTACATCACCTGGCGACAACGTACGTCATCCTGGCGACAACCGTTGGCGTCAAGCTCACGGGCGCCGACTGTCGCCGAAAAGCTTTGAACATTTCAAAATCCAGCGGCGACCAGAAAAAAGGTGCGAATCGCTGGCCGACTGAGGAGACCGTCCAGGCGACGCCCGGCGACCATGTGGCGACAGCCTAATCGCCTGTAGCCGTCTAATAAATCGCCTAAGTGGGACAGGGGCATTACGGTTATAACCATATAACCATATAACAATTACAGCACGGAAACAGGCCATCGCGGCCCTACAAGTCCGTGCCGAACAACTTTTTTCCCTTAGTCCCACCTGCCTGCACTCATACCATAACCCTCCATTCCCTTCTCATCCATATGCCTATCCAATTTATGTACACAATTCCAGCGTCACAGATAGGTAGATGTTCTCCAGTTAAGTCCAAGGTTTGCAATGGGTTGGGTGGAAGAGGGTAGGAGCTGTCCCTGAGTCTGGTCTCTCAGAAGACAATTAGGAATTTCTATGTTTGTAAGTTAACAAGTGCGATCCTAAACATTGATGATAGTTGCATAGGAAAAGTAAAGTTGTATACGGGACTTTGGCAATATAAGGCAGGGGGGGGGGGGGGGCACGGTGGGAGAGTTGCTGCGTCACAGCACCAGAGACACGGGTTCGATCCCGACTACGGGCGCTGTCTGTACGGAGTTTGAACGTTCTCCCCGTGACCTGCGTGGGTTTTCTCCGAGATCTGTGGATTCCTCCCGCGCTCCAAAGACGTGCAGGTTTGTAGGTTAATCGGCTTGGGTATAATTGTAAGTTGCCCCCAGTGTGTGTAGGATAGTGTTGGTGTGCGGGGATCGCTGGTCGGCGGGGACTTGATGGGTCGAAGGGCCTGTTTCCGCGCTGTATCTCTGAACTGAACTAAAAAAATAAAAGCAGCAAGAGAGGTGTCACTTCCTGAGTAACCACAAGATGGCACTATGACACCATACAATAGACATTGGAACCAGGACAATGTATTGCAAAGTGCTGGAGTAACTCAGCGGGTCAGGCAGCATCTGTGGAGAACATGGATAGGTGATGTTTCACGGAGAGCTGGAGTAACTCAGCGGGTCAGGCAGCATCTATGGAGAACATGGATAGGTGACGTTTCACAGAGTGCTGGAGTAACTCAGCGGGTGCAGCAGCATCTATGGAGCTAAGGAAATAGGCAACGTTTCGGGCCGAAACCCGGAGGGGTTTCGGCCCGAAACGTTGCCTATTTCCAGAAGGATTTCGGCCCAAAACGGCCTATTTCCTTAGCTCCATAGATGCTGCTGCACCATAACTCAGCGGGTCAGGCAGCATCTGTGGAGAACATGGATAGGTGACGTTCCAGGCCCGGACTTGTCCCCAGGGATGCTGCCTGACCTGCTGAATTACTCCAGCACTTTGTGTCTTTTTTTGTAAACCAGCATCTGAGTTCATCGTTTACCTCATGTTTTATAAAGCTGTGCCATAATTTACATTCCTGTTCTTATACTCTGCTAATAATATATATTATAGAGTGGATGTGGAGAGGAAGTTTGCACTTGTGGGAGTGTCTAGGACCAGAGGGCACAGCCTTAGAATTAAAGGATGTACCTTTAGAAAGAAGATGAGCAGGAATTTCTTTAGTCAGAGGGTGGTGACTGTAGAATTCATTGCCACAGGTGGTTGTGGTGGCCAATGGGCATTCCTGATTAGTATAGGTGTCATGGAGAAGGCAGGAGATGGGCTTGCTTGGGAAAGATAGATCAGCTATGATTGAATGGCGGAGTAGACTTAATAGACAATAGACAATAGGTGCAGGATTAGGACATTCGGCCCTTCGAGCCAGCACCGCCATTCAATGTGATCATGGCTGATCATCCCCAATTAGTACCCCGTTCCTCCCTTCTCCCCATATCCCCTGACTGCTATCTTTAAGAGCCCTATCTAGCTCTCTCTTGAAAGTATCCAGAGAACTGGCCTGCACCGCCTTCTGAGGCAGAGAATTCCACAGACTCACAACTCTCTGTGAGAAAAAGTGTTTCCTCGTCTCCATTCTAAGTGGCTTACTCCTTATTTTTAAACTCTGGACTCCCCCAACATCGGGAACATGTTTCCTGCCTCTAGCGTGTCCAAACCCTTAACAATCTTATATGTTTCAATAAGATCCCCTTTCATCCTTCTAAACTCCAGAGTGTACAAGCCCAGCCGCTCCATTCTCTCAGCATATGACAGTCCCACCATCCCGGGAATTCTTGTAAACCTACGCTGCACTCCCTCAATAGCAAGAATGTCCTTCCTCAAACTAGGGGACCAAAACTGCACACAATACTCCAGGTGTGGTCTCACTAGGGCTCTGTACAACTGCAGAAGGAGCTCTTTGTTCCTATACGCGACTCCTCTTGTTATAAAGGCCAACATGCCATTCACTTTATTCACTGCCTGCTGTACCTGCATGCTTACTTTCATGGACTGATGAACAAGGACCCCCAGATCCCGCTGTACTTCCCCTTTTCCCAACCTGATGCCATTTAGATAGTAATCTGCCTTCCTGTTTTTGACACCAAAATGGATAACCTCACAGTTATCCACATTAAACTTCACCTGCCATGCATCTGCCCACTCCCCCAACTTGTCCAAGTCACCCTGCATTCTCATAGCATCCTCCTCACAGTTCACACTGCCACACAGCTTTGTGTCATCTGCAAATTTGCAAATGTTACTTTGAATCCCTTCATCCAAATCATTGATGTATATTGTAAATAGCTGCGGTCCCAGCACCGAGCCTTGCGGTACCCCACTAGTCACTGCTGGTCCCAGCACCGAGCCTTGCGGTACCCCACTAGTCACTGCTGGTCCCAGCACCGAGCCTTGCGGTACCCCACTAGTCACTGCCTGCCATTCTGAAAGGGACCCGTTAATCCCTACTCTTTGTTTCCTGTCTGCCAACCAATTTTCTATCAATTTCTCTACCCCCAATACCATGTACCCTAATTTTGCCCACTAATCTCCTATGTGGGACCTTATCAAATGCATTCTGAAAGTCCAGGTATACTACATCCACTGGCTCTCCTTTGTCCATTTTCCTAGTTACATCCTCAAAAAATTCCAGAAGATTAGTCAAGCATGATTTCCCCTTCGTAAATCCATGCTGACTCGGACCGATCCTGTTAGTGCTGTCCAAATGTTCGGCTATCTCATCTTTTATAATTGACTCCAGCATCTTCCCCACCACCGATGTCAGGCTAACTGGTCTATAATTCCCTTTTCTCTCTCCCGCCTTTCTTAAAAAGTGGGATAACATTAGCTACCCTCCAATCCACAGGAACTGATCCTGAGTCTATAGAACATTGGAAAATTATCACCAATGCATCCACGATTTCTAGAGCCACTTTCTTCAGTACCCTGGGATGCAGACCATCAGGCCCTGGGGATTTATCAGCGTTCAGTCCCATCAGTCTACCCAACACCATTTCCTGCCTAATGTGGATTTCCTTCATTTCCTCCGTCACCCCAGATCCTCTGGCCACTACTATATCAGGACTCGATGGGCTGAATGGCCTAATTCTGCTCCTATGACTAATGAACTTATAAAGGCTGGTTTCCTGTACACCATCTTCAGGCAACCTTGGACTGGTGGATCAAGTCCCTCTGTTAAGCTTGTGTTAAGGATGAATTGATTAAATCCCCGTGGGAACCAATTTTCCACATTATCCCAAATAATAGTCTCCCCATTTTTAAATAATACTTGGCTCCCATTCACCAGCAGTGAAGCCTAAGAAGACCACAACTAAAGCGGCAGCAACAACATTTACACATAGTTCAGGCCCATCCACATTAGTGTAGTTTAGTTTAGAGATACGGCGCGGAAACAGGCCCCATGGCCCACCGAGTCCGCACCAACCAGCGATCCCCGCACCTTAACACCATCCTACACACACTAGGGACAATTTACACTAACACCAAGCCAATTAACCTACAAACCTGTACGTCTTTGGAGTGTGGGAGGAAACCGAAGATCTTGGAGAAAACCCATGCAGTCACGGGGAGAACGTGCAAACTCCGTACAGACGGCACACGCCGTCGGGATCGAACCCGGGTCTCTGGCGCTGCAAGCGCTGTGAGGCAGCAACTCTACCCGCTGCACCACCGCGCCCGCCTTTTAAACCACCTGTCTTTGAGTTCCAGGAAAATACTTATTCCTAATTGCTACATTCAATGTTAGAAATGTCCAGAGGTTGGTGGACGTAGGAAGTACATGTCTTTTCAAGGCGGCAGCTGGATCTGGAAGATGAAACCCATAAGGCTACTATTGAAACTAAGGAAATTAATCATCCCGTTACTAGGAACATTTTCTGACACTCAGTTTCTTTGTGACTCTGGAACAGTGCCTTCCCCTCTGTTATCAGGTTTCTAAATAGTTCTCCCATAAACTATTCCATAAATATTGTACGTTCATTTCACTTTTTCACTTTGCACATCATTATGATTAATAAAATTGATTGATTGATTGATTGATTGATTGATTGATTGAAATAAGTGCTGATCTTCCGACCAACCTCATTGTGGACATTGGACTTTTTCTCTGAAACTGTAACGTTACAATGAAGCAAAACTATATTCTGCACTCTGGTGTTCTGTTTTCTACCTGCGGTACTTGGGCACGGTTTGATTGAATGAATGAATGAATGAATGAATGAATGAAAACTTTATTGTCATTCAGATATACACCTAGACACAGTGCACCTTGAACGAAATTTCGTTGCATTTGACTCTCCAATCAGGTAAATAGTAAAAGTAAAAGTGCTAGGTGCGTCCATAAAAATGCCTCATGTGCATGGTTCTGTAAAATAAATATATATAAAAAGTTTTTTTTTTAAAGTGTCGATATTTTAAAAGTTCTAGCCTCGGTTTTGTTAATTGTTCAGTAATCTTATGGCCTGGGGGATGAAGCTGTTGCAGAACCTGGTTGTCCCGCTCTTCATGCTGCGGTACCTCCTCCCAGAGTTAAGCAGTATAAACAGTCCGAATTGTGGGTGTGTGGGGGCTCTGGTAATGCCCTTAGCTCTAATCAGACAGCGCTTGTACCCCATGTCCATGATTGAAGGAAGAGAAGTCCCAATGATTTTTTCCGCTGTCCTCACCACTCTCTGAAGGCACTTCCAGTCCGCAGCTGTACAGCTGCCGCACCACGTAGAGATGCAGCTGGTCATGACCGACTCAATTGTGCTTCTGTAGAAGGTGGCGAGGATGGGAGGGTGGAGGTGTAAACTTCTCAACCTGCGGAGGAAGTACAACCGCTGCTGTGCCCGTTTTGCCAGAGATGTAATGTTTGTGGACCAGTTTAAGGTGTCCGTTATATGCACCCCCAGGATTGTATTTGTGTATAGGGGGATCTGATTTATTTATATAACTACCTCTGCGATTAGGCAGGAGGTAGATAGTAAAAGCACACCTCCAGATCCCAGGAGGGTGTCTTCCCAACTGCTATCGGGCAAAGTCAAAGTCAATTTTATTTGTCATATACACCCGAAGGTGCAGTGATATGAATTTGCCAGCAGCGATACACTTAAAAAGAACACACAATACACAATAAGATTTAACACAAACATCCACCACAGCATTCTCCACTGTGGTGGAAGGCAACAAGGTTCAGTCAGTCCTCCTCCCTTGTTCGCCCGTGGTCGGGGCCATGAACCCTCCGTAGTCGCCGCTACGGACGGCCCGATGTACAGGCCCTCCGATGATCCGAACTCCGACGTCGAGATGATCGAACGCACTCCGCGGCTTGGAGATCCCGAATCTGCACTTTCCTACCGGAGACCGCGGCTTCACGATGTCACAGGCCCGCAGGTTGGAGCTCATCTCCGGCGATTCCCGTTGAGGCAACTGAGCCGTCCTCTCACCAGCTAGAGTGCGGTCCTGACCTCTCATCTACCTCCTTGGAGACCATTGGATTTTCATTAATCGGACTTCGGGGTATGTGTTTGCACCAAACCTTGTTCCCTTTATCCTTCATCTGTGGACTGTGGACAGCTTGAGTGTAATCATGTACAGTCCTTTCTTTGACAGGGTAGCAGGCAAAACAAAAGCTTTCTCTCGTAGCTTGCTACAGTTGACGGTTATAAACAAATATCAATTATTCTCACCCAGTTGACTTTGTGTGGCAGTAACAATCCCTTATCCTCATGTTTACTAACGAGGTGGCATGTTGAGAGTGATTGAACCATGACTCAGTCTTACTCACTGGATTCCGCTTCCCACTAGCATGTGGCTTCTGACTGTGACTAGGTCACGCAGTACGTAATACAGCTGGTTTGTTCATTCTGACGCAGATTAAAAGCAACATTAATGGTCCGAGTTTAGTTCAGGTCCTAAGGAATAGGAGCGGAATTAGGTCATTCGGCCCATCAAGCCTACTCCGCCATTCAATCACGGCTGATCTATCTCTCCCTCATAAACCCCATTCTCCTGCCTTCTCCCCATAAACTCTGACAGTTTAGAGATACGCCGTAGAAACGGGCCCTTCGGCCCACCGAGCCTGTTCCCACCCAGCCCGTACGCTAGCTCTATCTCACACACTAGGGGCGATTCACAAAGGCGAATTGACCAACAAAACCTTCAAGCCTTTGGAATGTTGGAGGAAACCGGAGCACCCGGAGAAAACCCACGAACTCCGTACAGACAGCACCCATAGTCTGGATCGAACCCGGGTCTCTGGCGCTGTGTGGCATCAACTCTACCGTTATTTTTTATTAAATCTTGTTCCGATTCTGGTGGAGGTGACAGTCAGCACCTTTTAGAAGGTATATCTGTATGGTGAAAGGGGTGGAGGGATATGGATGGCAGAGAAGATCAGTTTGTACTTGGCATTGTGGTCAAGATTGTTAAGGGCTTGGACACGCTAGAGGCAGGAAACACTTTCCCGATGTTGGGGGAGTCCAGAACCAGGGGCCACACAGTTTAAGAATAAGGAGTTAGCCATTTAGAACGGAGACGAGGAAACACTTTTTCTCACAGAGAGTGGTGAGTCTGTGGAATTCTCTGCCTCAGACGACGGTGGAGGCCAGTTCTCTGGATGCTTTCAACAGAGAGCTAGATAGGGCTCTTAAAGATAGCGGAGTCAGGGGATATGGGGAGAAGGCAGGAACGGGGTACTGATTGGGGATGATCAGCCATGATCACATTGAATGGCGGTGCTGGCTCAAAGGGCCGAATGGCCTACTCCTGCACCTATTGTCTATTGTCTACTGTTATGGGGAGAAGGCAGGAGAATTGGGTTGCGAGGGAGAGATAGATCAGCCACGATTGAATGGCGGAGTATGCCTGATGGGCCGAATGGCCTAATTCTGCTCCTATCACTTATGAATTTGTGAATAATTTGCATTTGGTTAGTGCTGGCTTTTTCTTTGTTAGCGGATGGAAATAAATATGTTCTCACAGCTAATGATGCCATTGCATCATTCTGGATGCATGTTCCTGGATTCATGTCCCAAGATATCTTTAGCCTTGTAAATTTCATGAGATCTTTAGCCACCGAGTTACTGGGACTGCTCTAGGGAACAGAATCAATGGATCCGTTCTTTAACTAGTTTATATATTTTTATTTAATAAACTCATAAGCCGTATCCTTGTCTATTAAATTCATGCCTGCGATGTTACGTTTTACGACTGTGTATCTTGCAGATTATAATAAGCGATGAGAATCACATTTTATACCCCACCGTAAACTGCCTGAGGAAAATCTCGCAATCCCATCACCCTTCCCTGTCCCAGAACCAGGGGCCACAGTCTTAGAATAAAGGGGAGGTCATTTAAGACTGAGGTGAGAAAAAACTTTTTCACCCAGAGAGTTGTGAATTTATGGAATTCCCTGCCACAGAGGCCAGTGGAGGCCAAGTCACTGGATGGATTTAAGAGAGAGTTAGATAGAGCTCTGGAGGCTAGTGGAGTCAAGGGATATGGGGAGAAGGCAGGCACGGGTTATTGATAGGGGACGATCAGCCATGATCACAATGAATGGCGGTGCTGGCTCGAAGGGCCGAATGGCCTCCTCCTGCACCTATATTCTACGTTTCTATGTTTCACAAGTTATAGGAGTAGAATTTGGCCGTTCGGCCCATCGATTCTATTCCGCCATTCAATCAAGCCTGATCTCTGGTTCCTCATCCCATTTTCCTGCCTTCTCCCCATAACTCTTGACACCCGTTCTAATCAACAATTTCCCTTCCTTTGTACAGACATGAGTACTGCACGTCCCTTCTCCCCCCCCCCCCCCCCCCCCTCGCCCCTCCTCTTCACCTCCAGCCTTTGTCACTTGCTCCACCCATCCACCAGTCTCCCCTCTCACCTCACCTGTATCATTCTCTGCCTTAGAAATGCCCACTGACTCGGCCTCCACAGCCTTCTGTGGCAAAGAATCCCACAGATTCACCACCCTCTGACTAAAGAAATTCACCCTCATCTCCTCAAAGGAACGTCCTTCAATTCTGAGGCTGTGCCCTCTGGTCCTAGACTCTCCCACTAGTGGAAACATCCTCTCCACATCCACTCCATCTCATCGGTGGCCACTCGAAACAAGTAAGACTGTCCTCTCGTGGAGGACACCTGTGCGTGACTTTAAATGTCGCGATAAAGTTGTCCCTATTAAATCATTTCCCTCTTGGCTTAGAAACATAAAAACATAGATAATAGGTGCAGGAGTAGGCCATTCGGCCCTTTGAGCCAGCACCGCCATTCAATGTGATCATGGCCGATCATCTAAAATCAGTACCACGTTCCTGCCTTCTCCCCATAGCCCTTAAAATAAAACCTTAAACCTATGTCCTCTGGTTCTTGATTCGCCTCCACTGGGCAAAGGACCCTATACATTCACTCTCCCCGGCAAACATTCATTCAGTAATGATTCCACCCACAACCCTTTTAAAGATTTTATTTACAAAATGTATTCCACGCACTCTTCATTCTAGCAGGGGATTGCAGTGACTCATTTCATAAATTCACGGTTATTTTTGTACTTTGTATGAAATATCTCTCATCTCCTCTCAGTCTGACAATAGACAATAGACAATAGGTGCAGGAGTAGGCCATTCGGCCCTTCGTGCCAGCACCGCCATTCAATGTGATCATGGCTGATCATCCCCAATCAGTACCCCGTTCCTGCCTTCTCCCCATATCCCCTGACTCCGCTATCTTTAAGAGCCCTATCTAGCTCTCTCTTGAAAGTATCCACAGAACCTGCCTCCACCGCCCTCTGAGGCAGAGAATTCCACAGACTCACAACTCTCTGTGAGAAAAAGTGTTTGCTCATCTCCGTTCCAAATAACTTACCCCTTATTCTTAAACTGTGGCCCCTGGTTCTGGACTCCCCCAACATCGGGAACATGATCCCTTTTCACGTTCCTTTGAGCTAAGGTCTTCTTACTTCATAAGTTCATGTGATAGGAGCAGAATCGGGCCATTCGTCCCATCAAGTCTACTCTGCCATTCAGTCACGGCTGATCTATCTCTCCCAATCCCCATTCTCCTGCCTTCTCCCTATAATCCCTGACACCAGTACAAATCACCCACTGATTTGGCCTCCACAGCCTTCTGTGGCAATGAATTCCGCAGATTCACCACCCTGTGACTAAAGAAATTCCTCTTCATCTCCTTCCCAAAAGAACGTCCTTTAATTCTGAGGCTGTGCCCTCTGTTCCTAGACTCTCCCACTAGTGGAAACATCCTCTCCGCATCTACTCTATCTACTTCATGTGCTAGCTGTTCAATTCCAGACCACCTCATCCCCCCACCCCCCCCCCCCCCCCCCCACACACACACACACACACACACACACCTCCACAGACTTTATTGTTCCATTTTGTTTGCCCTTTATAAATGCCAAGTTTTTTGAAATATTAAATCACTAACCTTAGTCACAGTTTCTGCCTGTCACAGCTGACAATAGATCTCAGGCTCGGCTCGTGGACACCAGTGTTTTGCTGAAGACTTACAGAGAATCAGAAATATTGAAGTGAGCCTAATCTAACTTTGTCTCGTGGCTTTCTTCAGCCGGAGGGTGGTGAATCTGTGACATTAATTGCCACAGAAGGCTGTGGAGGCCATCAGTGGATATTTTTAAGGCAGAGATAGATAGATTGTTTATTAAGTCTGAAGAAGGGTCTCGACCCGAAACGTCACCCATTCCTTCGCTCCATAGATGCTGCCTGTCCCGCTGAGTTTCTCCAGTATTGTTGTCTACCTTCGATTTTTCCAACATCTGCAGTTCTTTCTTAAACATAGATTCTTGATTAGTGCGGGTGTCAGAGGTTATGGGGAGAAGGCAGGAGAATGGGGTTAGGAGGGAGAGATAGATCAGCCGTGATTGAATGGCGGAGTAGACTTGATGGGCCGAATGGCCTAAATCTACTATCACATGATCTTATGAACACCTCATATTCGACTTGGGAAGTTCAAGTTCAAGTGAGTTTATTGTCATGTGTCTCTGATAGGACAATGAAATTCTTGCTTAGCAGAACATAGTAGGCATTGACTACAAGTAGCTTACAACCCGACAGTATGAACATTGAATTCCTAATTTTAAGTAACTTCTACCTAAATCCTCCTCCCACCTCGCCTCTTGCCCCCTTCCTCTCCCCTAGTTGTTTAATCAGTTCCACACCTCTCCACACCGTACCCCTCTGGAGGTTACACCTCCTCTATCCAACAATGGCCCCACCACGGCACCACCCTGCCTCACGTCATTTGTGGCCGGCACCGAATGTTCTGAGCTTTTATCACCTCTACCTCTTCACCACCCATTGTGAGTGTGAGTGTGAGTGTGAACATGATTGTGGATGTGAGTGTGGGTGTGAGTGTGAACACGAGTGTGGGTGTGATTGTGAACGTGAGTGTAAACATGAGTGTGTGTGAGTGTGGGCGTGACCTGAACGCGGGTGTGAGTGTGAACATGAGTGTGGATGCGGGTGCAGGTGTAAGTGTGAACATGAGTGTGGATGTGGATGCAGGCGTAAGTGTGAACATGAGTGTGTGTGTGAGTGTGAGTGTGAACACCAGTGTGGACGTGAGTGTAGGTGTGAGTGTGAACACCAGTGTGAACATGAGTGTGTGTGTGAGTGTGAGTGTGAACACCAGTGTGGACGTGAGTGTAGGTGTGAGTGTGAACACCAGTGTGAACATGAGTGTGTGTGTGAGTGTGAGTGTGAACACCAGTGTGGACGTGAGTGTAGGTGTGAGTGTGAACACCAGTGTGAACATGAGTGCGTGTGTGAGTGTGAACACCAGTGTGAACGTGAGTGTAGGCGTGAGTGTGAACACGAGTGTGAGAATCTGATGCTTCGGATTCCATTAGTGGGGAGTTATTTGTGGTGATGTCAGTATCCAGTGGGTTGGTTGTCAAGGTGATTTATTCTGTTCATTAAAGCTATTGTGATCATTGTAATAAAGCTTCAGTTACAAGGAGCCCAACCCACATATGTTTAAACCTATGCTCATTTGCATCATTTATTAATTGATCAGAACAAGTTAACAGGGCCTGTGGTTATTTTGATTGAAGATTGGTTGCCAATTTTCTGTATTTTCTCTTGGGATTTCAACAATTTGGCTTCTGTGTCTGATCTATTTTTCCCTCTCAAACCCATTTGCAAAGTTAGTTTGGTTCAGAGATATACAGGCCCTTCGGCCCATTGAGTCCGCGCTGACCAGCGATCACCCCGTAAACTCAACTAAACTAACTAAACTCAACTTAGTTTCAAACTAAACTAAACAGCCATTTAATTGCTGTTTAGTTTAGTTTGGAGATCCAGCATGGAAACAGGCCCTTCGGCCCACCGAGTCCGCACATTAATACTATCCCACACACACTGGGGACAATTTACAATTATACCGAGCCAATTCACCGAGAAACCTGTACGTCTTTGGAGTGTGGGAGGAAACCGAAGGTCTCGGAAAAAGCCCAAGCGGACACAGGGAGAACGTGCAAACTCCGTACAGACAGCACCCATAGTTGGGATCGAACCCGGGTCTCTGGCGCTGCAGGGCAGCAACTCTACCGCTGCGCCACCGTGCCGCCCTGTTGTTTGAGCTGCAATATCCCTGGTATATGAGCGAAGGGCACGACTTGTGGATGCAGGCTGGGAGAACTCGGTGTACAGAATGAGTTTGCAGGGCACATTTACACGGATAGGCAGTCACGTTCCTCTGCAGTACATCAACGCAGTGATCACACTTTCCAACCATTGTGTGTGTGTCAGCCAAAATCTATTTTTAAAAGTCTCATGAAGACCAAACCTTGTAACGCACACCCCGAATGGTGTGTGGGAAGGAACTGCAGATGCTGGTTTAAACTGTAAGATAGACACAAAATGCGGGAGTAACTCAGCGGGTCAGGCAGCATCTGTGGAGAACAAGGAACATCAGCAGAATAGGGCAGCACGATCGCACAGCGATAGAGTTGCTGCCTCACAGCTCCAGAGACCCAGGTTCAATCCTGACTACGGGTGCTGTCTGTACGGAGTTTGCATGTTCTCACAGAGTCATAGAGTCATAGAATGATACAGTGTGGAAACTAGCCCACACTGGCCAACAATGTCCCAGCTACACAAGTCCCACTTGCCTGCGCTTGGTCCATAACCCTTCAAACCTGTCCTATCCATGTACCTGTCTAACTGTTTCTTAAACGATGGGATAGTCCCAGCCTCAACTACCTCCTCTGGCAGCTTGTTCCATACACCCACCACCCCCTGTGTGAAAATGTTACTCCTCAGATTCCTCTTAAATCTTTTCCCCTTCACATTGAACCTATGTCCTCTGGTCCTTGATTCCAGACTCTGTGCATCTACCCGATCTATTCCTCTCATGATTTTGAACACCTCTATAAGATCTCCCCTCACCCTCCTGTGCTCCATGGAATAGTGACCCAGCCTACTCAACCTCTCCCTATAATTCACACCCTCTAGTCCTGGCAACATCCTCGTAAATCTGTTCTGAACCCGTTCAAGCTTGACAATATCTTTCCTATAACATGGTGCCCAGAACTGAACACAATATTCTAAATGCGGTCTCACCAACGTCTTATACAACTGCAACATGACCTCCCAACTTCTCTACTCAATACTCTGACTGATGAAGGCCAAATTGCCAAAAGCCTTTTTGACCACCTTCTCCCTGTGACCGTGTGGGTTTTCTCTGGGTGCTCCGGTTTCCTCCCACATCCCAAAGACGTGCAGGTTTGTACGTTAATTCGCTTCTGTAAATTGTCCCCAGTGTGTAGGGTAGAACTAGTGTACAGGTGAATGCTTCTCGAAACTAAGCGGTGACATCTCATGTTGGGACCCTTCGTCAGATAGAGTCATGAAGTTATACAGCGCAGAAACAGGCCCTTTGACCCAACTTGCCCATGCCGACCAAGAAGTCCATCTACCATAATAATAATAATAAATTTTATTTAATGGGCGCCTTTCATACATCTCAAGGACACCTTACATAGTAATCGGAATAAAAACATATAATCGGAATTAAACAAGTAATTAAAGACATCACAGTGACACAAATTAAAAACAGAATTCAATCCAAAAACAGAAAATCAAAAACACAGTGTGAAAAGAGAGCAGCGGCAGCCAAAGCGCGCCAGCGTCCACTCTCTCTTCACGGCAGCCATCTTGGACACAGACCTACAGGACTACAATTTGACAAAAAAATCATCCCCCCACAGTGGATAGCACTGTGGAGGAAGGCACAATGTCCAGTCCCCACCTCATGTTCACCCCAAAGTCAGGCCTATTGAGGCCACCGCAATTGCCTGTACGGAGGCCCGATGTCCCTGGCCGTTCTCACCGGGTGGTCTTGCCCCGGCGTCGGGAGAGTCCTTTCGGCGGCTGGGCCACTTGGAACGGCCGCTTCTTGGTTGGAGCCCGCGGCTGCCGAAGCCGACAAGGCCGCGCCGGTTTGGCGCTCCAGATGAAAAAGTCGGCGCCCGCTCTCCGCACTGCCGCCTTGCCGCCTCTACGCACGCCGTCTCTCCACACGCCGCCTCTCCGCTCCGCAAACCCGCAGCCCGGAGATGTTGCTCACGGCGGTCCAGCTCGCCAGAGCTCCAGCGCGGCGACCCAGGCAAGGCATCGCCCGCTCCGCTCCGCTCCAGCGCTCCAATGCTGTGCCGCCACCCAGGCCGAGATGCTGGGTGGTTCCCACCAAGAAACGGCGCTCCAAGCCCGCTGGTAGGCCACGAGGACGGGTCGACGGGCAGCCCGGAAAAAAGGCTGCCACACCGACCAGGTAGGGACCTATAAATAAAGTAACACCTACCCCCCACATTAAAAGACCATATCCCCTACAAACAAAAAAACAGGACTCACTAAAAACTATTAAAAAAAACGAATTTAAGACGGACGGCTGCTGGCTAGCAGCCGTTCACCAAGATGGCTCCTCCTCCTTCTATGGACCATAGTCCCACCTGCCCGTGTTTGGCCCATATCCCTCTAAACCTGTCCTATCCATGCACTTGTCCAAATATCTTTTAAATGTTCTTATAGTACCTGCTTACTGAGGTGGCGTTTCAGCTTGGGAACCTTCTTCAGATTTGTGTCTCATGCTTTGCACCTGATCAGGTGGCATTTTAAGGTTCCTGTTGAAAACAGAAGCATCAGCAGTTTGTAGACGGCAGATTCTGACAACAGTCTGCGTCAACTATGAAGACTCTTTGGACCACATTGGCTTTCATTAAAAAGCCTCCATCAGTGTCACACCGCTGCCTGTTCATAACAACTCATTTATTGCCTTACAAACCTAAATAGGAGCATCTGAACGAGAAAACGGCACTTTAAACTAAATCTGCCGAGATCTTTATCTTCAGTTCCCCCTGGAACCACTTTCTTCGGGCGCTGT
Organism: Amblyraja radiata; assembly: GCF_010909765.2. NCBI lineage: Eukaryota > Metazoa > Chordata > Chondrichthyes > Rajiformes > Rajidae > Amblyraja > Amblyraja radiata. Next base: position 3,576,738 of record NC_045973.1, on the reverse strand, counting down.
CTGTGTGGAGTTGGCACGTTCTCCCCGTGACCGAGTGAGTTTCCTCTGGGTGCTCTGGTTTCCCCACACCCCTCCCACATCCCAAAAGCTGGCAGATTTATAGGGTAATCGGCCCTCTGAAAATTGACCCAAGTGTGTAGGGAGTGGGTGTAAAAGTGGGAGAACATAGAACTAGTGTGTGAACGGCTGATCGATGGTTGGCCTGGACCCAATGGGCCGAAGGGCCTGTTTGCGTGCCAATCTCAAGATTCAAGAGAGTTTATTGTCATGTGTCCCTGATAGGACAATGAAATTCTTGCTTTGCTTCAGCACAACAGAACATAGTGGGCATGAATACAGGACAGATCAGTGTGTCCATATACCATTGTATAAATATATACACACATGAATAAATAAACTGATAAAGTGCAAATAACAGATAATGGGCTATTAATGTTCAGAGTTTTGTCCGAGCCAAGTTAAATAGCCTGATGGCTGTGGGGAAGTAGCTATTCCTGAACCTGGTCGTTGCAGTCTTCAGGCTCCTGTATCTTCTACCTGAAGGTAGCGGGGAGATGCGTGGGAATCTAAACTACATTCTAAATCTCAACCACGCTTTTCTCTATAAACGGGACAATTGGACTCGTTTTTGTCTTTTAAGAAAGAACTGCAGACGCTGGTAAAATCGAAGGTGGACTCAAAATGCTGGAGAAACTCAGCGGGTGAGGCAGCATACGGAGCGAAGAAAGTGGCGTCACCAATTCCTTCTCTCCATAGATGCTGCCTCACCCGCTGAGTTTCTCCAGCATTTTGAGTCCACCTTCGATTTTGTCTTTTGCTATTTGCTTTTTGCTAGTTCCAGCTTCGTCAGTTTTGTATGAGCCCTTCCCCAGAATAATATAGCAGCCTTGAACATGACATTATTCATTCTCTCCTGTGTTCAAACTGCTGTTGAGTCATCGTTACGTTTAACTCCCACACCTTTGGTACCACCGGTTGAAGCAGAATAATCAGCTGGAAACCTCCTCTGCAAGTCAAAGTCCAAGAATGTTGTTCTCTGACGAGGCTTTGAACACTCAGCCAGCGTTTTAAAGCAAGAGCACTTTGGTGTTATTTTAGAATTGTTTAGCTGGTAACCAGGAATGCGTTTGTTGGGAAATATCAATGCACCAAAATACACAGGAAATGTTTCACAGGTGCACGACTGATCCCCCCCCGAGAAGTCTCCCGAAAATCTGTCGCCTCGGCCGGGCGAGGCGGCCGATCTCGACCTCATCGGGACTTCCGTGGTCGGTCGGTGGGTCGAATCTGCCCCCTGCAGCCGGGGCTCTGGAACTCCAGCCCGGCTAGAGTCGCCAGATCCGTTCCCATAGCCGACTTTGCAGGCTTCCGTTGGTCCGGCAAAAACGGATGATTCAGCAAGGCTGTGGAACCAAGGGTGCCGGAAAATCAGTGGTGGACCTGTGCAGTATCAATGTGTTCTACAGATATTATGTTTTAAAGTTCTGAGATTTGTGCCACTTTGAAGATTTCCAACAACGAACTACAAACCAATTCACTTATTGTTTACCAGTGAAAATGACATCAAAGGGTTCAGAATAGATATAGGGTGGTACAGTTGCACTGCTGCCTCATAGCACCGGAGACCAAGGTTCGATCCTAACCTCGAGTGCTCTCTGTGTGGAGTTTGCACGTTCTTCGTGTGACTGCGTGGGTTTTCTCCGGGTGCTCTGTTTCCTCCCACATCCCAAAGACGTGCGGGTTTGCAGGTTAATTGGTCTCTGTGAATTATCCATAGTGTGCAGGCAATGGGTGCTAAAGTAGGAATATCAAAAGTGAAATAACACACAACCAGGTGCTGTCTGTACGGAGTTTGCACATTCTCCCCGTGACCATGTGGGTTCTCCCACACTCCAAAGAGTTAATTGACTTTGGCTCAAAGAAAATCGTATATTGTCCCTAGTGTGTGTAGGATAGTGCGGGGATTGCTGTTCAGTGCGGACTCGATGGGCCGAAGGGCCTGTTTCCACATGGTAACTCTCAACTAAACTAGTGCGAACAGGTGATCGATGTTTAACCTTTATTATAAATAGTTAGCAATGGGCAGTAAAACACTCTCCTGTCATCACCTGTACATTTACCTGTGCAGGTAAATTAAATACCTATCTGAAGGTCTTAGCAAATTTGGAGTTCAACATATTCGTATAAAAATGAATCATTTTCATCTTGCAACAAGTGAACAGATGGCATGACCTTGACTCTGATGACAACGGCAGAGAGGGGAGACTTGTGAGAATGGCTCTTCTGTTAGCTATGCCTCTTGTAGCTTTGTTTAGTTTATCATTGACCAAATAGACTTGACTTAAAGCTGTGCAGGAAGGAGCTGCAGATGCTGGTTTACACCGAAAACAGACACAACACGCTGGAGTAACTCAGCGGGGCGGGCAGCATCTCTAGAGAGATGAAGGAGTGGGTGCCGTTTTGGGTCGAGACCCTTCTTCGGACTGAGAGTCAGGGGAGAGGGCGTCTAGAGATATGTGGAATAGTAAGGTATGAAAATGACAAATCAAAGCAAACGATGATCAGGGAAATGTAGAACGGTTCATCGACAGCTGAGGGGAAGGTGACAACGAGGCGTACAAACAGGGTGCAAGGTGACGTGGACTGGTCAAGTCAAGTCAAGTTTATTCGTCACATACACATACGAGATGTGCAGTGAAGGGGGAGCGGGCAGATGCATGGCAGATGCCGTTTAATGTGGATAAATTTGTGGTTATCCACTTTGGTGGCAAAAACAGGAAGGCAGATTATTATCTAAATGGTGTCAAATTGGGAAAAGGGGAAGTACAACGGGATCTGGGGGTCCTTGTTCGTCAGTCACTGAAAGTAAGCATGCAGGTACAGCAGGCAGTGAAGAAAGCTAATGGCATGTTGGCCTTCATAACAAGAGGAGTTGAGTATAGGAGCAAAGAGGTCCTTCTGCAGTTGTACAGGGCCCTGGTGAGACCACACCAGGAGTATTGTGTGTGGTTTTGGTCTCCTAATTTGAGGAAGGATATTCTTGCTATTGAGGGAGTGCAGCGTAGATTTACAAGGTTAATTCCCGGGATGGCGGGACTGTCATATGTTGAAAGAATGGAGCGGCTGGGCTTGTATACTCTGGAATTTAGAAAGATGAGGGGGGATCTTATTGAAACATATAAGATTATTAAGGGATTGGACACGCTAGATGCAGGAAACATGTTCCCGATGTTGGGGGAATCGAGAACCAGGGGCCACAGTTTAGGAATAAGGGGTAAGGCCATATAGAACGGAGATGAGGAAAAACCTTTTCACCCAGAAAGTTGTGAATTTGTGGAATTCTCTGCCACAGAAGGCAGAAGAGGCCAGTTCACTGGATGAATTTAAATGAGAGTTAGATAGAGCTCTAGGGGCTAGTGGAGTCAAGGAGATATGGGGAGAAGGCAGGCACGGGTTACTGATTGTGGATGATCAGCCATGATCACAATGATTGGTGGTGCTGGCTCAAAGGGCCAAATGGCCTCCTCCTGCACCTATTTTCAATGTATCTATGTTTCTGTAATCTGATGGGGTAACAATTTCACACAAAGGCTGGTGGGTGTAAGGAACCAGCTGCTGGAGAAAGTAGCTGACTGAGGCAGGTATTATTGCAACGTTTAAGAAAGATTTAGACAGGTACATGGATAGGATAGATTTAGAGGGATATGGACCAAATGCAGGCAGGTGAGACTCGTGTAGGTGGGACGTGTGGGCAAGTTGGGCCGAAGGGCCTGTTTCCGTGCCGTGCATACAAGGGCTGGCAGCAGCCGTTGATCACCAGCCCACATGTGCACCAGAGCCCCCTGTGTGTGTGTGTGTGTGTGTGTGTGGGGGGGGGGGGGGGGGGGGGGGGGGGGGGGGTGATATAGACAAGCAGTCCAATGCTGACACATTCTCTGTTACCCATGTGCTGTCGGCATCATCACACTGTGTCACCAGTAATTAACATAATCTTCAGTCTGCACTAAGGCTTCACAGAGCACACACACACTACAGCCTGCAAACAAGCTGTTCACTTCCGAGAGGGAGAGAGAGAGAGACTCTGCTGCAATTGCAGTGATTCTATTCTTGTTGGATTTTGATCTTGTGAACGGTTTGAACTCTGCCGAGCACTTGTTTTCATTTTTATTTGGTGGGTTCCCCTGCGCCTGGTCTCTGATCGAGTCATCTCCAGGGTTGTGTGCAGGAAGGCTTGACCTGTCAGGGTGCCAGGCTGTGTGATTCCACATCTCCTGCCTGCCTGCCTGGCTGGCTGCAAGGCAGTGTGTTCCTCCTCCCTCCTGCTGCTCCTCTTGCGGGGAAGGGAGAAGCACCGGCCCAGTGCCCAGCCTGAAGGGGGGACATTGTTCAGCGGGCATTGAGGAGGCAGAGCCACGACCACTGAGGAGGCAGAACCACGACATGGGGGCAGCGCATGGCAAAAAGGTACAGTGCTTTGTTCTTCGAGTAATGATGCGCGTCGCACTGCAAAGAGAAGGTGCCAGGGCTGCCGGCAACTCCACAAACATGCCTAACTTAGTTGTACATTCCGTATGAAGGTACAAAACATACCTGAACTGTGAACTGTAGACAGTCTTTGTTGGCACTTAGGACTTGGGGCTTTCCCCCCCCACTTGTATTGGGGTTATTAATATATACATATTTTTAATTCAGTATGTTATCTGTGAATAGGAAATAACTGCAGATGCTGGTTATGTTGTGTGTGAATAGGAAAACAAATCTGCAGATGCTAGTTTGAATCGAAGGTGGACACAAAATGCTGGAGTAACTCAGCGGGGCAGGCAGCATCTCTGGATTGGGCGACGTTTTGGGTCGAGACCCTTCTTCGGACTGAGAGTCAAGGGAGAGGGAGTCTAGAGATATGTCACCCATTCCTTCAAGCGTCACCATTCCTTCAATCCAGAGATGCTGCCTGTCCCGCTGAGTTACTCCAGCATTCTGTGTCTAACCGTTATCTATGAATATTGTGTTTACAGGCCTGTGATGCTGCTGCAAGTAAGGATGTAATTGCTCCATTGTCAGTACAAATGACAATTAAACATGTCTGGCCTGTCTCTCGTCTGTACGCTGTGCAAATAATGACCTTGTTTGAAATTAAGTGTCACCTGCTGAGAAATACTAGCATCCTCGAAACTGATTACTGTCCGGCAGACAAGTAACTTCAAACGGCACTTCAGTTACAGTTTAGTTTATTGTCGCATGTACCGAGGTACACAAAAGCTTTTGCTGCGTGCTATCCAGTCACCAGAAAGACAATACAGAGAGTCATAGAATGATACAGCTTGGAAACAGGCCCTTCGGCCCAACTTGCCCACACCGGTCAACATATCCAACCTGCCCTGCGTTTGGTCCATATCCCTCCAAACCTGTCCTATCCATGTACCTGTCTAACTGTTTCTTAAACGTTGGGATAGTCCCAGCCTCAACCACCTCCTCTGGCAGCTTGTTCCATACACCCACCACCCTTTGTGTGAAAAAGTTACCCCTCAGATTCCTATGAAGTCTTTTCCCCTTAACCTTGAACCTGTGTCCTCTGGTCCTCAATTCCCCTACTCTGGGAAAGAGACTCTGTGCATCTACCCGATCTATTCCTCTCATGATTTTATATCAAGTTCAAGTTCCATTTATTGTCACATACACCAATTGGTGCAGTGAGATTTGAGTTACCATGCAGCCACACACAAATAAAAATAAACATAACACTATAGAATTTAACATAAAACATCCCCCACAGCAGAATCAACGTGACCCACTGTGAAGGAAGGCAGCAGAGTTCAGTCCTCTTCCTCTTGTTCACCCGTTGAGCCCTCCTTGGTTATACATGATTATAATCGAGGCGTTTACAATGTACAGATACGTTGTAAGGGAATAAGGTTTAGTGCAAGAAAAAGCCAGCAAAGTCCAATCAAGGATAGTCCAAGTTTCACCATTGAGGTAGATGGTAGTTCTGCACTGCTCTCTGGTTGTGGTGGGATGATTCAGTTGCCTGCTTTGAATTGGATATCCTCCTGTTGTATCGGGCATTTCATTTCAGGGGTATGCTTTGAGTTTTGTTGTTACGTGTACCGATGGGCAGTGAAAAGCTTTGTTGTGTATGCTCCCCAATCAACTCCCCCTCCCATTCCGAATCCGACCTTTCTGTCCTGGGCCTCCTCCATGGCCAGAGTGAGGCCCACCGTAAATTGGAGGAGCAGCACCTCGTATTCCGCTTGGGCAGTCTGCACCCCAGCGGTATGAACATTGAATTCTCCAATTTCCGGTAGCCTTTGCTGTCTCCTCCCCTTCTCAGCTCTCCCTCAGCCCTCGGGCTCCTCCTCTTCCTTTCTTCTTCCCGCCCCCCCACCCTACATCAGTCTGAAGAAGGGTTTTGGCCCAAAACGTTGCCTATTTCCTTTGCTCCATAGATGCTGCCGCACCCGCTGAGTTTCTCCAGCACTTTTGTCTATGCTCTCCAAACAAATGAGAATATACTATACATAAATACAATAAAGCCAAACTCAAGAGTTTGAGCAAAGGGGAAGATACAGAGTGCAGAAGATGGTTCTCTGTGCTGAAAGACACAAAATGCTGGAGAAACTCAGCAGGACAGGCAGCATCTCTGGAGAGAAGGAATGGGTGCTGCTTTGGGTCGAGACCATCCTTCAGACTGATTATGCCGTTAAATGCCAACAGCTAGGATGAATTACAGATTGTGTTTGCCAGTCCAACTATTTTTGTTGCACTTTCATTTTCCTAAAGGCAGCCCAGTTTTTCCCAAAGTGACAGGTTCGACAGAATGTAATGTGTGTTGATAGAGAGTCACAGTCATACAGTGAGGAAACAGGCCCTTCGGCCCATCCTGCCCATGTTGACCACCATGTCCCATCTGCACCTTGGTCTGTAGGATAGTGTTAGTGTGCGGGGATCGCTGGTTGGTGCGGACTCCGTGGGTCGAACGGCCTTTTTCCGCGCTGTATCTCTAAACTAAATTAAACTAAAGAGCAAGTCTATCTTGCCACAGATAATGCAAAGAAATTCCAGCGGGTTGACTTCAGTCTGAACAGACAATAGACAATAGGTGCAGGAGCAGGAGTAGGCCATTCGGCCCTTCGAGCCAGCACCGCCATTCAATGTGATCATGGCTGATCATCTCCAATCAGTACCCCATTCCAGCCTTCTCCCCATATCCCCTGACTCCGCTATCTTTAAGAGCTCTATCTAGCTCTCTCTTGAAAGCATTCAGAGAACCGGCCTCCACCGCCCTCTGGGGTAGAGAATCCCACAGACTCACAACTCTCTGTGTGAAAAAGTGTTTCCTCATCTCCGTTCTAAATGGCTTACCCCTTATTCTTAAGAAATGCCTCGACCCTCAACGTCACCCATTCCTTCTCTCCACAGATGCTGCCTGTCCCGCTGAGTTACTCCAGCATTTTGTGTCTACTTTCGATTTAAACCAGCATCTGCAGTTTTTTCCTGCACCTTGGGAATGGTCTGCTCCCGCCATGTGATCCGCGGGATGAGCGGGAATCACTCCACTGGTCTCCTGCCTCTAGTCTTCAACTTCACTTCATCAAGTTTGAACAAGAGCCCTGATGGGGCTGTCCCACTGTACGAGTTAATTCAAGAGCTCTCCCGAGTTTCCCCTGATTCGAACTCGGAGATTTACGGTGATGGCCGCTTGTCGGTACTCGGGACCCTCGTGGGCATTTTTCAACATGTTGAAAAATCTTCACGATTCTTCCCGAGCATATTGCTTTTCCCGAGTATCTGCCGTTAGCGTTACGAGCCGCTAAGAGACGTCCCCGAGCTCTGACGTACCCGCTACGTACTTTCTCCGTGCTTACCACGAGTTTGGTTTTTTTTTCACTCGGGAGAGCTCTTGGGTAAACTCGGATAGTGGGACAGGCCCATGACCCAAAACGTCACGTGTCCATTCCCTCCACGGACGCTGCCCGACCCGCGGAGTTTCTCCAACGCTGTGTGTTTTCCTCCACTACTCTCACCCCCTGCCACCAAGCACAGCCGTTCATCGTCACAGAGCCCAGATTGCAACAAGGTACAGACAATAGACAATAGGCGCAGGAGTGGGCCATTCAGCCCTTCGAGCCAGCACCGTACAGACATCAAAGGGAATGGAAACTCCCTCAGCAAACTGGGGAGGAGGGGGGGTGACGTTTACCCAACCAGCAACACAAAAGGGGCTCTCATCAGACAAAAGCCGATCTTTGTTCAATATACAATCATATGTGAAAATATATTCACTGATAAAATTCAGCGTTTCCTTCAGCGCTGCCTGGTATCTTGGTGTCTGTTGAGTCATAAGTTGATAAGTGATAGGAGCAGTATTACGCCATTTGGCCCATCAAGTCCATTCAATCATGGGGGAAGGCAGGAGAATGGGGTTAGGAGGGAGAGATAGATCAGCCGTGATTGAATGGCGGAGTAGACTTGATGGGCCGAATGGCCTAATTCTGCTCCTATTCCTTACGACCTTAACTAAACTCGGACCATCTATTAGACAATAGACAACAGGTGCAGGAGGAGGCCATTCGGCCCTTCGAGCCAGCACCGCCATTCAATATGATCATGGTTGATCATCCCCAATCAGTACCCCGTTCCTGCCTTCTCCCCATATCCCCCGACTCCGCTATTTTTAAGAGCCCTATCTAGCTCTCTCTTGAAAGCATCCAGAGAACCGACCTCCACCACCCTCTGAGGCAGAGAATTCCACAGACTCACAACTCTCTGTGAGAAAAAGTGTTTCCTCGTCTCCGTTCGAAATGGTTTGCTCCAACATCGGACTCCCGATGGACTCCCCCAACATCGGGAATATGTTTCCTGCCTCTAGTGTGTCCAAGCCCTTAACAATCTTCTATGTTTCAATGAGATCTCCTCTCATCCTTCTAAACTCCAGAGTGTACAAGCCCAGCTGCTCCATTCTCTCAGCATATGACAGAACTGACCTCGGGTGCTGTCCGTGCAGAGTTTGCACGTTCTCCCTGTGACTGAGTGGGTTTCCTCTGGGCGCTCGGGTTTCCTCCCGAGCCCTATATAGCTCTCTCTATGACCTAAAGCACATGCGGGTCCCAGGGAGAATATGCAAACTCCACACAGACAGCAGGCATAGTCGGGGTCTCTGGTGGTGCGGGGCAACAACTCTACCGCTGCGCCACCGTGCCGCAGCGTGGAATTTATTTATTCGGTGGAATTAAATTTAATTGGCCAGCTCAGAGAGAATTTAAAGAGAACTGGATTGGGCGGTCGGGCCATGTGAGTGTACTAGTGAAGCTGTGACCAACCAGTCAGTCGCGGTAATCCAAGCCTTATGCTGTTGCCGCTTGCTGCCTCCAAGTTAACCTTGCTATTACTTAGTGCTTCAAGTCTAGCACCAACTGGGCACTGCACTACACCCAACAGGTTACATTTTCAAAAGGAACAAAATGTGGGATAAAACTATCCCAACGTTTAAGAAACAGTTAGACAGGTACATGGATAGGACAGGTTTGGAGGGATATGGACCAAACGCAGGCAGGTGGGACTAGTGTAGCTGGGGGAATGTTGGCCCGTGTGGGCAAGTTGGGCCGAAGGTCCTGTTTCCACACTGTATCACTCTGTGACTCTATGACTCTATTTAATCTTGAAATAAAAATGAGACAGGTCAGGGAATATTTGTATCATAGAATTCACCAGTTCACAAGTTATAGGTGTAGAATTAGGCCATTCGGCCCATCGAGTCCACTCCGCCATTCAATCATGGCTGATCCCTGCCTCCTAATCACATCTTCCTGCCTTCTCCCCGTAACCCTTGACACCCGTTCTAATCAAGAATTTGTCTGTCTCTGCCTTAAAAATATATTGCAGAAGAGGTTTAGCAGAATGCTATAAAAAGGAACCGCAGATGCCGGTTTATACTAAAGATCGATGTAAAATGCGGGAGTAAAGGGCCTCTCCCACTTGGGCGTCATTGGCGCGTCACGTAGATGGAGCGCAAAGATTTTGTACATCCCAAAGTCCTGGGGCGCCGCGCGCGACTGCGCGTCACTGCCAACATCACCATGCACTATGCGCGCGTCACGATGCGTAAATGATGTCGCTTAAATTACGCGCAAATGATGCCCAAGTGGGTTAGGCCCTTAAATCAGCGGGTCAGGCAGCATCTCTGGAGGTGACATTTCACTGAAGTGCTGGAGTAACTCAGGGGGGCATGTGCTTTAGGAGCAGAATTAGGCCATTTGGCCCATCAAGTCTACTCCGCCATTCAATCATGGCTGATCTATCTCTCCCTCCTAACCACATTCTCCTGCCTTTTCCCCATAACCACTGACACCCGTACTAATCAAGAATCTTGCTGGCTCGAAGGGCCGACTGACCTACTCCTGCACCTATTGTCTATTGTCAAATAATTCCACAGATTCACCACCCTCTGGCTAAAGAAATTCCTCCTCATCTCCTTTCTAAAAGAACATCCTTTAATTATGAGGCTGTGACCTCTGGTCCTAGACTCTCCCTCTAGTGGAAACAGCCTCCCCACATCCGCTCCATCCGGGTCTTTCACTATTTGGTAATAATTTTCATGGACCTCTATAAGATCACCTCTCAACCTCATGTGCTCCAAGGAATAAAGTCCTAGCCTGTCCAACCACTGCCTGTAGCTCAGGCCCCTCGAGTCCTGGCAACATCCTCGTAAATCTTCTCCGTGCACTCTCCAGCTTAATTTCGTCATTTCTTTAGGGTGACCAAATCTGATAAATCTATAATACTAAAAAGTGCAGCCTCACCAACGTCTGGTGCAAATGTAGCATCATATCCCAACTTCTATATCCAATACCCTGAGTGATGAAAGCCAATGCACAAAAAGGCACCAACCACACCCATTCGACCTGTTATGCCACCTTCAGGGAACTACGTACAAAACCTCTCTCGGAGTCTCTCTCCTAGACGCTAGATTGCCCAGAGTTGGTGAATCGAGGACCAGAGGACATAGGTTCAAGGTGAAGTGGAAAAGATTTAACAGGAATCCGAGGGGTAACTTTTTCACACAGGTGGGTGTATGGAACGAGCTGCCAGAGGAGGGAGTTGAGGCTGGGACTATTGCAACGTTTCAGAAACAGTTAGATAGGTACATGAATAGGACAAGTTTGGAGGGATATGGACCAAGTGCAGGCAGGTGGGACTAGTGTAGCTGGGACATTGTTAGCCAGTGTGGGCAAGTTGGGCCGAGGGGCCTGTTTCCACACTGTATCACTTTATGACTCTATGTAATGCAAAATCAACAACACACCTCAGAGCTCTGCCATTCACTGTGAGGATGGTTGGTTCGCTGGTTCAGGACTACACGTGCCTGACCTCTAAGTGAATGGAGGATTTCAAGATTCACAAGCTTTGTTGACGAGTGTATTTTCAGATGCGGTTCTTATGTTACAGATGGTGTTCACGGCTAGCTGTAATAGCCGGCTACTTTTAGCTTTCAGCATGTTCTAATTCATCACCTCGCTATTCTCAGTCTGAATCTGAATTTATAATTAATGTCAGGAATAATTGCACTCATAACCCAAGAAGCAAACGCCCACTTTCACATCCTGAAGGCAATCAGATATTCCTCAACGTTGGCTGGGAAATAAGGTTTTATAAATGAATGAGATGAAGCCACCATCGTCGTTTTATCTCCAGTTCCTCTCCGGAGGCACCGAGCCTCTGTCGTGTTTCTGGCTTATCAATGTAAAAGGAAAATAGGTTGGAAGCTATTAAATGATCTGTGTAAGAACTGCACTTAAATTTCCAATCATCTTTCAATGCAAGGACCAGACAGTGATACTTCAGGCCCTTCAGCCCAACTTGCCCACACCGACCAACATGTCCCATCTACTCTAGTCCCTCTTGCCTGTGTTTGGCCCATATTCCTCTAAACCTGTCCTATCCATATACCTGACTGCTGCTTATTCAAAATGTGCTTATACAAGAACTGACTTTATTTCTGCATAGACAGAAATACTGGAGAAACTCAGCGGGTGAGGCAACATCTATGGAGCAAAGGAATAGGTGGCGTTTTGGGTCGAGACCCTTCTTCAGACTGATTTTTCCAGCATCTGCAGTTCTTTCTTAATTATTTCTGCATATAGTCTTTATGGTTTTTCACTTAGTGTATGTTTGCCTTCCATTTGGTTGTAGCGTTTGTTCTACAAGCAACAACATTTTACACATTTGTCGTGACAAAAGAAATAATAGTCAAGACCTGACACAAGGAACTGCAGATGCTGGCATCTTGAGTAACACACAAAGTGCTGGAGTAACTCAGCGGGACAGTCGGCATCTCAGGAGAACGTGGATAGGTGACGTCTTAGGTCAGGACCCTTCTTCAGACAATCTGAAGAAGTGCCCTGAAACATCACCTGTCCATTCCTTCCAGAGATGCTGCCTGACCCGCTGGGTTACTCCAGCACTCTGTGAAACGTCACCTATCCATGTTCTCCACAGATGCTGCCTGACCCGCTGGGTTACTCCAGCACTCTGTGAAACGTCACCTATCCATGTTCGCCACAGATGCTGCCTGACCCACTGAGTTGTGGTGCAGCAGCATCTATGGAGCTAAGGAAATAGGCAACGTTTTGGGCCGAAACCCTTCTGGAAATAGGCAACGTTTCGGGCCGAAACCCTTCCGGGTTTCGGCCCGAAACGTTGCCTATTTCCTTAGCTCCATAGATGCTGCCTGACCCGCTGAGTTACTCCAGCACTCTGTGAAACGTCACCTATCCATGTTCTCCACAGATGCTGCCTGACCCGCTGAGTTACTCCAGCACTCTGTGAAACGTCACCTATCCATGTTCTCCACAGATGCTGCCTGACCCGCTGAGTTACTCCAGCACTCTGTGAAACGTCACCTATCCATGTTCTCCACAGATGCTGCCTGACCTGCTGAGTTACTCCAGTACTCTGTGAAACGTCACCTATCCATGTTCCCCACAGATGCTGCCTGACCCGCTGAGTTACTCCAGCACTCTGTGTTTTAAACTAATATAGAAGTTTGAGCAAACTGGAGAAACACCAGCACGGTGGCTCAGCGGTAGAATTGCAGCCTTACAGCACTTACAGCGCCAGAGACCCAGGTTCGATCCCGCCTTCGGTTGCTGTCAGTACGGAGTTTGCACGTTCTCCCCATGATCACGTGGGTTTTCTCCGAGATCTCCGGTTTCCACCCCACACTCCCAAATTGTCCCTAGTGTCGGATAGTGTTAATGTGTGGAGATCGCTGGTCGGTGCGGACTGAATGGGCCTGTTTCCATACTGTATTTCCAAACTTAACGAGCTGTATCTCTAAACTTCACGGCTGATCTATCTCTCCTCTACAATAATTCTCAACAATGTAGTCCAGTTTAGAGATACAGCGTGGAAACAGGCCCTTCGGCCCATCGAACCCACGCCGACCACGGTCATTTGTTCACACTAGTTCTATGTTATCTCACTTTCTCATCCACTCCCTGCACACTAGGGACAATTTACAGAGGGGCCGATTCGCCTACAAACCCGCACGTCTGTGGGATGTGGGAGAAAATTGGAGCACCAGGAGGGAACCAACCTGGCGGTCACAGGGAGAACGTGCAAACTCCACACAGGCAGCACTGCACCCAGGTAGTCAGGATCGGACCCGGGTCCCTGACGATGTGAGGTAGCAACTCCACCCGCTGCATCACCGCGTTAAAACTTTAGATACATTTGCTTAATTTCCTGATTTATAATCTTGTAATGGGATTACTGTGGGCAATGTTATTATCTACGGATGACTAATCAAAGATTTGGAGTTTCAATTTGCAGTCTGGAGTTTTTTTTGTTCCATCCATCTGGTTTCCCGCGGGCCACGACTGCATTGTCAACTGTTGTACTCGTTACTGTGCGAACTCTGCCATTATCATTCCGACTGCCTTTTCAAACGCAAACTTTGCTGCAAGATTTCTGCCTTAATTGAAGGCTTTGCCACAAGCGAGATAAACAATTTTTAAAAAGAAAACTTGTTTCATATTTCAGCACAATGTGAGTTCTGAAATATATCTCTGGTGACTGCCAGGGATCTGGCCCTGCGAGACTTCCTGCCAGCGATTTTTAATACAGCATCTGAATTTCCCACTGTTTGCTGAGAGTGGCATTTGATCAATACCACTGCACATATAGCAGAGATTCTTGAAGTAACAGTGACAGTAACTGTGACAGTTTTTTTGCCACAGAACATTAGCTTAGATTATATTGGCCATTGATTGGACTATAAGGGCAGATACAATTACGTCTTTTATAGAGCCATGCAGCACTGAAACAGGCCCTTCGGCCCAACATGTCCATGCCAGCCAACATGCCCCATCTATTTGCCCACATTTGGTCCCTATCGCTCTGAAAGACATTTGGACAGAGATGTGGATAGGAAGGTAGACACAAAATGCTGGAGTAACTCAGCGGGTGAGGCAGCACCTCAGGAGAGAAGGATCGGGCGATGTTTCGGGTCAAGACCCTCCTTCAGACCCGAAAGGTCTCGACCCGAAACGTCGCCCATTCCCTTCCCTCCTGAGATGCTGCCTCACCCGCTGAGTTACTCCAGCATTTTGTGTGCACCTTCGATTTTAACCAGCATCTGCAGTTCTTTCTAACACATATGGATAGGAAGGGTTTCAAGGGCCAAATGCAGGCAAATGGGGCTATCCCAATATGCCAAACGTGGTCGGCATGGAGAGGGTGGGCCGAAGGGCCTGCTTCTGTAACTCTATATCAAAGAAAGTTCCAGCATGTGTTAGGATGAGCTTTTGTGGCAGTTTGGCTCTGAGAATTTTTAGCTACCGTATTTCCCGGCAATGAAGACGCACCTGCGTGTAAGACGCACCCCCCCATTTTGAGTTGCTAAATTTTGAAAAAAAGGCTGGCGGGACATAGAAGTTCTCATGCTCAGAAAAATAAAAAATAAAAAATAAATAAAGTAACAATTCAATTTGCCAAATCTCCTCCATTCTGAATGACTGAATGTGTGGGTGGGGGGGGGGGGGGGGGGGGGGGGG
>NC_045973.1:3503699-3561488 GCF_010909765.2 Amblyraja radiata | reverse complement strand
TGGTGCCGGGGGGGCGGGGCTGGTGTCGGGGAGCGAGCGGCGTCGATGCCAATGCCGATTGTCCGCAGCCGACATGAAGAGCCCGCCAGTGTCCGCGCTCGCGCCCGCCGTCAACCCCGACATCGACAGCGAGAGGAGAGCGTCGTCCTTCGACGTGGAGAAGCTGGTGAACTTTTGGGATGGAGGAGCGGAGAGGACGCGCCTGAGGAGAGCCGTGGGTGAGTGTGGGCTGGGGGTGAGTGGGGGCTGGGGGTGAGTGGGGGCTGGGGGTGAGTGTGGGCTGGGGGTGAGTGGGGGCTGGGGGTCGGGGCCCTGTGGGCTGGGGGTGAGTGGGGGCTGGGGGTGAGTGTGGGCTGGGGGTCGGGGGTGAGTGGGGGCTGGGGGTGAGGGTCGGGGCCCTGTGGGCCGGGGGCTGGGGGTGAGGGGGTGACCCCAGGGCCGAGCCTCCCTCAAGCGGCCCGGACTCGCTCTGCCCCCCTTCTCTCCTCTCCCTCCCGGCAGTAATTCATTTACAAAGTCATGGAGTTTGCAGCAGGATCTTTGGTTTGCATTAATCCTGCAGTTTGTCTAAAGACACACACACAGAATGTCTGGAGTAACTTGGTGGGACACGGCAGCATCTGTGGAGAGAAGGAATGGGTGGCGTTTCGGGTTGAGACCTTTCTCCCCACAGATGCTGCCCTGCCCCCGCTGAGTTACTCCAGCATTCTGTGTCTTATCTTCGGTTTAAACCAGCATCTGCAGTTCCTTCCCACACATTAGGTCTCAGGATAGTTGTGCAGTGAAAATTTCGGAGAATGTTGCCACAACTTGAAGGTCTGAACCACAGGGAGAGGCTGAGCAAGCTAGGACTTTAGTCCTTGAATTGCAGGGGGATGAGGGGTGATCTTATAGAGGTGGATAAAATCATGAGGGGAATAGAAAGGGTAAATATAGAGAGTTTCTTGGCCAGGGTAGGGGAATCTAGAACCAAAGGTCTAGGTTTATGAGACAGGAAAGATTAAATAGCAATCCGAGGGGCAACTTTTTGTGGGTGAATGGAACGAGCTGCCAGAGGAGGTAGTTTTAAGGCGGGTATAATAACAACAACATTTAAAGAACACAGTTACGTGGATAGGAAAGGTTTAGGGGGACATGAGAGATACAGATAGGAAAGGGGGATATGGGACACGCTGAGATGGCGTATCTTGGTTGGCATGGGCGAGTTGGGCTGAAGGACCTGTTAGTGTGATGGACCCTCCTGTGCCCCAAGGAATACAGTCTTGGCCTGCCCAGTCTCTCCCTGTAGTTGAAGTCCTGGCCACCTCCTCCAAAATCTTCTCTGCACAACTACCCCTGGACCTCCTCCAGGATTATTGCTAATCTTTCCCTCAAACTCCATTTTCCAGCCCACTCCACGGATCTCTTGATACCCAACATATCCAGGAGTTCATCTGTCTCTGGTTGTTCTCCTTCTGAGGAAGGTTCTCAACCTGAAACATCACCGATCCATGTTCTCCATAGATGCTGCTTGACCCGCTGAGTAACTCTAGCACCTCGTGTCTTTCATTGTAAACCAGCATCAGAGGTTCCCTATCTCTGAATTTCATGGCACCCTGGTGTATGTGACAATAACAATCTGAATCTGAGGGGAATAATCTTGTGACATTTAAATCCTTTATTAGAGTTCTGTAAGTTTCAATAAGGGCACACCTCATTTTTCCAAATTGTAGAGAATTGGCCAACTGCCTTCATTTCTTCTCTTGACACACCTGCCATTCCTGGAATCAGTGCGCTGAATTGTTGATCCACTGTTTATAAAACAAATCAATATTTTTTTGGAGAAGTAGACCAAAGTGCAATGGTTATTAGTGTCATGTGTACTGAGATGCAGTGAAACGCCTTGTTTTGCATGTTGTCCAGGCAATCATACTATCATGACTACATCAGCTATTGCAAAAGAGATGATAAACACTGTGCAGAATAGAGTTGCGCAATAGAGAAAATCCAGATGGCAGAACAGGAAAAGACCAGGAATTGCAGATTCTGGTTTACAAAATGCAGATAAGTGAGAGATGTTTAAGGAGGAACTGCAGATGCTGGAAAATCGAAGGTGGACAAAAATGCTGGAGAAACTCAGCGGGTGAGGCAGCATCTATGGAGCGAAGGAAATAGGTGACGTTTTGGGTCAAGACCCTTCTTCAGACAAGTAAGTGAGATAAGTGAGAGATGTTGCGTTTCTGGAAGTCAAACCAGGGCAAGACTCTGGGACTCATTGTAGAGCAGAGGGATTAAGGATTGCAAGTGCATATTGCCTTGAAAGTGGTGTCACAGTTAGATAGGGTGGTCAAGAAGGCTTTCAGCACATTTGGCTTCATCAGTATAGTAGTCGGGATGTTATGTTACATTTGTACAAGTTGCCAAGGCCACATTTGGGGCATGGTGTTTTTATTTTGAGGTTGGTGGCATTCCCAGTGCTCTTGCTGCCTTTATCATTCTTGCAGTAAAAGGTTTGCGAAGTGCCAGCTGACGCTGTAACACCATATTCAGCACTCTGGTATTTTTCTCGTCCTATTTTGCGTGTGGGTTAATTGTACTCATGAATAGCATAATATGATTTGATTGGATAACACGAAACAAAGCATTTCAGTGTATCTTGGTACACGTGACGATAATGAACCCAAAGACACGATCGGTAGCTGGCAGGAATCTCGGATGCTTTGTCCTGGATGTATACATTCTTAAATTGGACATATACCTAAGAGGGAAGTGAAAAGCAGGTTTAGGTTTATTATTGTCATGTGTACTGAAGTGAAAAGTGTTTGTTTTGTATGCTTTTCAATTGGATCAGATACGAGCGATTTGCGTAATAGGAGAGTTACGTAAATTCGCACTTATTTAAATAAATGCAGCAAGGTGGCGCAGTGGTAGAGTTGATGCCTCACAGCGCCAGAGACCCGAGTACAATCCTGACTGCGGGTGCTGTATGTGCGGAGTGTGTACGTTCTCCCCGGCACCTGCGTGGGTTTTCTTGGGATCTCCGGTTTCCTCCCACACTCCAAAGACATACAGGTTAATTGGCTTAGTATATATAATTGTAAAATTGTCCCATTGTCCCCAGTGTGTGCAGGATAGCATTAGTGCGCGGGGTTGGCGCGAGGTCGCTGGCCGGTGTGGATTCAGCGGACCGAAGGGCCTGTTTCCGCACGGTACCTCTAAACTTCACAATAGGTGGGCCCGTTTCCTGAATGACGTGTGTTATTAAACGGGAGGATGGCGAAAGCTTTAGTTGAGTTGAGTTTTCCCGTCCCCATCACCCGGGCTCGCTGCTCTTCCAGCAACACTGGGAAGGTGAGTGAGTACGAGGGAGACAGTGGAGAGCAACTCTTGGTCCAGTCATGACATCTTCCACAAGGTGCAACAGAGAGCCCCTCCTCACCAGCTGCAGCACCATCCTGTTAACACGCTGTTGTTGCGGCTCACGTTGTAGCTCCTGGCCAATGATTCATTTACCTGATAACAGCTAGGAAGAAACTGTCCCTGAATCTGGAGGTGTGCGTTTTCATACATAAATAGAAAACATGGAAACATAGAAGAATAGGTGCAGGAGTAGGCCACCAGTCTTTCAAGCCAGCACCGTCATTCAATATGATCATGGCTGATCATCTAAAATCAGTTACCCGTTCCTGCTTTTTCCTCCATATCCCTTGATACCTTTAGCCCTAAGAGCTAAATCTAACTCTCTCTTGAAAATATCCAGTGAATTGGCCTCCACAGCCTTCAGTGGCAGATAATTATACAGATTCACAACTCTGGGTGAAAAAGGTTTTCCTCATCTCAGTCCTAAATGGCCTCCCCCTTATTCTTAAACTGTGACCCATGGTTCTGGACTCCCCCAACATCGGGAATTTTTTTCCTGCATCTAGCCTGTCCAATCCTTTAATAATTTTATATGTTTCTATAAGATACCCTCTCATCCTTCTAAATTCCAGTGAATACAAGCCCAGTCGACCCATGAAGAAGTAGGGTCCCAGTCTATATTGGGAAAGTTGAAATCCTCTACTACAACAACCTTATTTGACCTGCAGCTGTCTGCAGCACATCTGCTCTTCTATTTCCCGTTGACTATTTGGGGGTCTGCAGTACACCCCCATCAAGGTGATCATCCCTTTCCAGTTCCTCAGCTCCACCCATATAGCCTCGGTAGATGAACCGTCCTTAATGTCACCTCTGAACACAGCCCTGACATCCTTCTTAACCAACAATGCAAACCCCCTCCTCTTTTTTCCTCACCCTTGTCTCTCCTGAAGCTCCTGTATCCCGGAACATTGAGCTGCCAGTCCTGCACGTCCCTTAACCAGGTTTCGGTCATGGTTACAATGTCCCAGTCGCTTGTACCTATCCAAGCCCTAAGCTCATCTGCCTTACCCATCAAGCCCTTTGCATTAAAATACGTACAGTTTAAACCAACTCTCCTTCCTCGCTCTCCAGCTTTTTGCCTATTCTGTCCATTAACCTTTCCCACACCACCCTCCATACCGACTTCTAGCCTCTCCTGTGCCTCTGTCCTGCACGAGATCCCACTCCCCTGCCAATCTAGTTTAAACCCTCTACTTGCACTGCCAGTTTTCGATGCAAAATATTATGCAAATTAAATAAGGAACTGCAAAAATGGTAAAATTACATATATGTTAATTCCACAATATTTTTCTTTGCTTCATTAGAACATGTCATTAACAGTGATCCTGTTTTCAGTCGAGAGAATCAATATTTCTTGACCCCAACTGAGAGCTATGAAGCTGCTGTAAAAAAATCCGTGCACCTATGCCAGAAGATTAAGGAATTAGGCTGGACTGACGATGGCCCCGAAGTCCAGTTTGCTTTTAGGTAACCTTTTATATATTTTGGTCCTACAGTGTGGTTTTGATAGGAGTTCTTTTGCAGGTTACATTTTAATCCCTCCACGTGTATGTACTCTATAATCAGGCCCACACCAATTCAAGAGGGAATGAAAATCAATTAAACATTAAAGACTTCGTAGTCTGGAAATCTGAAATAAAAAATAGAAAATGCTGGAGACGCTCTTCAGATCAGGTAACAGCTGTGGAAAGAGAGAAATCGATTTAATCCTCAAATTCTCTTCAATACATTGTAGGCTAGTTATGCTGCTGAAGGATTAAATATTCTCCTCTTCTACAAAATCCTACTGCGGCTTTTTTTACATCCATCCCAAAGGTCTGATTATGGCGTGATTTAGTGCCTCCTTTGAAAAATGACACACCTTACAGTGCAGCAGATATCTACTAAGGAAATAACCTTTTGGACTCGAGGAGCAGCAGTAGAGTTGCATGCTTTAATGATGTGATACAGGCCTAGTCAGCAGTAAGAACATAGAACAAGCCAAGTATATTGATTTTACAGTGGGCCAGCTCATTTGCCTATGGCATTAACCTTCTATGTCAATTTTTAACTTGAATCTGACATGTTCTCAGCCTGAGATTAATTTGTGATCACTTATACTGTCTCAGGGACTATCGCAATGTTTAAGAAACACTTAAGACAAGTACATGTATGGGATAGGTTTCGAGGGATATGGGCCAAACACCGGTAGGTGGGACTGGTGTAGATGGGACATGTTGGTCAGCATGGGCAAGTTACCACACTGTATGACACTTCTGTGATTACTTCTCAGTTTTCAATTTAAAATGTTTTTGTTCTCTGCTGATGTTGGTTCTTCGAAGAAGAGGATCACCTTCTTGTGCAGACTTTTCACAACAAACCTTTAAGTCGAAATGATGACTAATGGTAAAATCAGCACTGTTCAAACAATCCAGGGAACTGCCGATGTGTAAAAAGGCAATGTGATACAACGAGCTAACAATAAATGGTAATTTTAGAAAATAATCATGGTGTGTAGTGTGATGCCTTTGGTTTTTACACCGTAAAGTAAAATTAAGCCCAGCGTCCTTGCCAGTAAATAGTTTCTGTGTTGTTTCCTGACTCTAGGATTCTGGGAAGTGAGCTTGCGTTTGGAGTCCACAATCTGGTTTTTATACCAACTATTATGAAATTGGGAACTGACGCACAGATCGCTAAGTGGGTTCCACTTGCCAAGGATTACCATATTATTGGAACATATGCTCAGACAGAGCTAGGACATGGTAAATTGTTGTTTCACTTGGTCTTTGCTTTCCGTGATGAAATCCAGCTTCAGGACATGCTGGTATGAAGTATAACAAAAAGGAACTGCTGATGCTGGTTTATAACAAAGATGGACACAAAATGCTGAAGTAACTCAGTGGATCTCTGGATAAAATGAATAGGTGACATTTTGGGTTGGGGCTCTTCATCAGACTGATTGTACAGGGCCTTGGTGAGACCACACCTGGAGTATTGCATACAGTTTTGGTCTCCTAATCTGAGGAAAGACATTCTTGCCATAGAGGGAGTACAGAGAAGGTTCACCAGACTGATTCCTGGGATAGCAGGACTTTCATATGAAGAAAGACTGGATAGACTCGGCTTATACTCGCTAGAATTTAGAAGATGAGTGGGGATCTTATAGAAGCTTACAAAATTCTTAAGGGGTTGGACAGGCTAGATGCAGGAAGATTGTTCCCGATGTTGGGAAGTCCAGAACAAGGGTTCACAGTTTAAGGATAAGGGGGAAGGAAGTCTTTTAGGACTGAGATGAGAAAAAAAAAATTCACACAGAGAGTGGTGAATCTGTGGAATTCTCTGCCACAGAAAGTAGTTGAGGCCAGTTCATTGGCTATATTTAAGAGGGAGTTAGATGTGGTCCTTGGGGCTAAAGGGATCAGGGGGTATGGAGAGAAGGCAGGTACAGGATACTGAGTTGGATGATCAACCATGATCATGTTGAATGGCGGTGCAGGCTAGAAGGGCCGAATGGCCTACTCCTGCACATATTTTCTATGTTTCTATGACAGGGGAAGAAAGCTGGAGGCTGGCTTTTTTTGGAGTTAGTTACATGTATTTTGGTGATGGCCTTCCATGGTATCCCTTGTCAGCATTCAGATTTAAACCTGCCATGCTTTGTCCTGCCCCCCCCCCCCCCCTCCCCTCCCACTCTTCTAACTTTGCTTCGCCCCACCCCTGCAAACAGTCTGAAGAAGGGTCCCAACCTGATACATCACCTATCCATTTTCTTCAGAAGTGCTGCCTGAGCCTGAGTTACTCCATCATTTTGTGTCTATATCTGGTATTAACAATAAGCTGTTGTTTTTATAAAGGCTTTGAAGTGCTAAGAGCCCCTTTGCTGTAGAGGTACAAGTGAAGTATTTGTACGTTCTAATGCAAGCAGATTATATTGTATTCTCATCTTCATTGTTTTGGCATCCAATCAATTCACTTTTTTGGTAGAGTGTTTGGAAACTGGTCATTGATTTGGGAACAATTTACAAGCTGATTTAAAAGCATTCTGCACCAGACATGGAACATAGTACAGGAACAGGCCCTTCGGCCCACAATGTCTGCCGAACATGACGCCAAACTAAACTAATCTCCTCTGCCTGCAGGTGATTCATAACATTGCTATTGGAGACACAAAACTGCAGGTGGTCTAAACTGAGAAAACAATGCTGGAGGGACTCAGCAGGTCAGACAGTATCTGTGGAGGGAAATGGACAGGTGAAGTTTTGGGTCGGGACCTTTCCTCAGACTCATCTATGGTGTTTCCCTCCACAGATGCTGCCTCGGCTGCTGAACCCCTGCACCACTTTGTTTTTTTGGTGCATATGAGATTTGCCTGATTAATATATGAATCGAGGAAGCTGGGTTATTAACCTGTGAGTTTTGCAAGTATAGCTTCTGTTTCAGGGTGTTTGAATGATCAAAGCCTCCACATGTGTTATTAACTGAATGCAACGTTGCAAACTAGCGCATGGTGGAATACAATATGCACTTTGTGTGCATGCATAACAGTTGTAAAGAGAAATTGTTGATCTTTTGTGCAGTCACTCATACTTTTACATTCTCTGTCTGAATGCTCTGTTTCCTTCAAGGTACAAATCTGAGAGCTCTGGAAACAACGGCAACCTTTGACGCCTCCAGCCAGGACTTTGTACTGAACACACCCAAAGTGTCCTCAATCAAGTGGTGGCCTGGTGACTGTAAGCCTCTGAAACACTCATCCACTGTTGCATGTTATTTGCTTCTACCTTTTGCTAAAGTAACTCAAATATAACACATATTTTCATCTCCAGTCATTCATTGTATTCCTAAATTGAGTGTTGGGCAGGTTTATAGCATTAAGCATGTTATTTTGTTGCATTTAAATGTGTTTAGTTTTTTTATTGACATGTGTACAGAGATACAGTGAAATGCTTGTTGTGATGCTGTAAAGCAAGGGTTCCCAACCTGGGGTATATTTACCCCCAGGGAGTAAATTTCACCTACCATGGGGGTAAATTTGTTGATTCTGGATTTGTACATATTTTTTCTCATTGACTGACTGTGTTTGGTTCTGGTATACCAGTATCTGTTCATCATTAGTTGTTCATAAATAAGTGAAATAACATTGTTATGTGCTATGAAAGTTGCCAGGGGTAAACGGGATGAAAAAGGTTGGGTAACCCTTCTATAAAGTCAAATCAGACTACATGAATACAACCTTCTCGAACAATACCGTAGCAGAGTTGCCACGTTCCAGCGCCATCTTGCAACTTCCAAGTGTCTTAAAAGTCTGATCTTGAATGAATGAATAAGTTTATTGGCCAAGTATTCACATACAAGGAATTTGCCTTGGTGCTCCGCCTGCAAGTAGATGCCTCTGAGTCCAAGGAGATCTGCAATTTCTCACTTTATGGCCCGGTTGTGGTGGCGGCACTGGGTGGGTGAAGTAAGGGTGGATCTGGCCCAGCACGATGCCGTCGGCTCCTTCCACCGCCCCCCGTGCAGCCTCAGCAGGCTGCGCTCGATCCGCTCGCTCACCCGGCTGCCGTCGGGCCTCCCGCTGAGAGGGGATCTCACTCAACCAGCAGTCATTTTGATTTTGTACTGTAGGCCTCAACTAAATATTCTGGACCATAACAGGGCCATATCGCAAGGGGAATGAGGTCCCTGGGACTGAAACCACCAGTGTATCTTATCAAATAACATTTAATATTAAACAAAGAAACAGCAGAAAAGATGGGTGAGTTGCATTCTAGTTCCGTTAAGAAAATGGGGGAAAGTAAGATTGAGCTGACAGATAGGGTTGCCAACTTTCCCTCACTCCCAAATAAGGGACAAAAGGTCAAAATACGGACAAATTCCAGACGGCAATTTGTTGACCGACTCAGCCGTGGCTGGGTGAATAATGAGTTGGCCCGGGTGCTGGACTGCACACAAAGCCCAGCCGGCGGGCCAGCTGAGGAGTTTTGGCCCAGGCCGCGCGCAGTCGCATGCAAATTCTGGCACCCCATCCAACTCATGAACCAATGATCGACCATGAGAAGGAGTGGTGGTGGTGTCGGCAGTAAGCGAAGGTCCGAAGGTCGGACAGCTGGCCGGGCTGCCGACCGACAGGGCCACAGGCTGCTGCTGCACTCCATGGGCTGCACCACGTCGGGACGGGTGAGGCGGGGCTGGTCGCAATGCTCCGACCCGACAGTCTCCTCGACCCGAGTAGTAGCAGTCAAACACAGGACAAGGGCGGTCCCATATGGGACAAACCAATTTAGCCCAATATACGGGATGACCCGGCTAATACAGGACAGTTGGCAACCCTACTGACAGAGGAGTCCAAGCAAAATCATTTAAAATGTAGAGTATTTTTTTAAAGCCTTTTTAGAACACTTGACTTGGGTTTAGGTGTATTAATGTCAAATGTACTGATGTACAGCGATAAGATTTGTTATGCATGCTCTCCGATCATATCATACATAGGTACAATCAGTTCAAACTCGAGTACAACAGGTAGAGCAAAGGGGAAGATACAGAGTGCAGAATATAGTTCTCAGCATTGTAGCGCACCAGTTGCAGAGACAAAGTCCAATGTCCGCAATGGGGTAGAGGTGAATCGGACAGTACCCTAGCTTATCTAAAGCCTGATAATGGAGTGCAGGAATGAGGTTCAATCATTTAAGCTGTTTCCTTTCTGATCCAGACAAGTTGATCAGTACTGATTACCACATTGATGAAAGGATACACATGCTCTCAGTCAACTGACAACATTCTGCAGTGCATTTATTGGGCAATTAACATGTAAATATATTACCTTCATTAACACTCAAGGAACAGCAAATGTTGGAATCTTGAGTAAAACACAAATTGATGGAGGAACTCAGCAGGTCAGGCAACATCTGTGGAAGGAGTGGATGGATGAAGTTTTGGATCGGGACCCTCAAGATTTAAGAGAGTTTATTGTCATGTGTCCCAGATGGGACAATGAAATTCTTCCTTTGCTTCAGCACAACAGAATATAGAAGGCATGAATACAGAACAGATCAGTGTGTCCATATACCATTGTATAAATATATACACACATGAATAAATAAAACACCCTGCTTCAGACAAGAAGAGTTGCTGCATTCCTCCAGCACTTTTTGGGCTTTGTTACAGTCGTGAACATAATGGGAAGGCGAGCGGTGGAGGCATTAAGTAGTCGTCTGGTTAGAGGGTAAATGTGACGTTGATTTGGAAAGTCTTCATGCAGTCTGTTTTGTGCTTTCAGTGGGGAGGTCGGCAAGCCATGCGGTGGTCCTGGCTCAGCTCTACACCCAGGGAGTGTGCCACGGAATGCATGCCTTTATAGTTCAGGTCCGCAGCCTGCTGGACCATTCCGCTTTGCCAGGTAATGTAAAGCTCGCTTTCCACATAATGTGAAGGATTTGCAGCACAATGATAATAAAGAGCTGTTATCATTTGACCAACACATGTGGGACATGGTGGGACACAGGAACAAAAGTAAAGTAATACAGAGACACAAGAAACTGCAGGCGCTGGAACCTTGAACAAAACACAAAGTACTGGAAGAACTCTACAGATCAGGCAGCATCTGTGGAGGGGCAGATGAGGTTCATTCATTTGTTGCCTGTACATTTCCTCCAGAGATGCTGCCTGACCTGCTAAGTTACTCCAACACATTTTTTTTTTTTGCAGTATTTTAATACACATGTACCTGTTCTCTTTTTTGTAATTCTTTATAATATATTTTGAGCTTCCTCAAGTTAGGAAAGCGAATATCCACTGGCTCCTTATATAATGTACACTGACACACAGAAGATAGACACAAAAAGCCAGAGTAACTCGGCGGGTCAGACAGCATCTCCAGAGAAAAGCATTAGTGACTTTTGGGTTGCGACCCTTCTTCAGACTGACGCACAGATCTCGTCTTTATTCTTTTTAATAGTGGCAACCATTGAAGAGACCCAGTCTGAGGGTTCAGTTACAGGAGTAATCACACCAAGAGCCACCACTTTGTGCTCGATCCCTCATAGCATGGGGAATCCTGTGGGCTGGACGAACAACTGGGATTGCCTCGGGGTCAATAGTAATCGTGCATCTGGCAGGCAACCTGCCCAGTTCGTCGTTAAACTTGCATTGTGTTAAAATGTGATGTGTAAAATCACAGTCTACAGCCACTGGACAGACGGAAGGGCTGAAGGAAATCAAACCTATGTCATGCCATGCGTCGGCACCCAGTATGGATGGTACCTTGTCGCGTAGCACATAGAAATCCAGGATGTGGCCGCGCGCGTTGAGACGGCAACTTAACTTTACGTGACCGATAAGGTGCAGTGCTGCTCCATTAAAAGAGATAAGTGAAGCAGTTGTCTTAGTTAGAGTTTCTGTGATTTGTAGCTGTTGGAAGACAGACAACGAGATTGCGTTGCACCTGGCCCCGGAATCTACTTTGAGATAAAGGGTTTTGTCGTTAATGAGCAGTTTGATCTTGGGATCGTGCTTGGACGCTGAACCAGACAAAGCATCCACATTAATCTCTGTGCTGTCCTCATCTGTTTGTGGGAACTGGGAGCTAGGATATTCATCCTGGTTTAATAAGCTGACAGACTGTTTCGTTTGAGATCTGTTATTTCCTGATTTGCAGCATTTCGCGAAATGATTTCCGCACGGATTACGAACCGCAACTTGTGAACTTCCGCAATTAAAGCAATTAGTGATCCATCTTGGGCTGTTAACTGGCCCCTGAAACCGTCAAGTAGTAATTTGATTTGACACGCTGGCTGCATTGACTTCACGAACAGCAGAAGCAGTTAGCGTTTTAATGTGGGCATTGGTTAACTCAGCTATGCAACAGCGATTTTCAACAGCTTCTAAGGTCAGGCTCACTTCACGCAACAATTCATCACATAGTTTATCATTCAATATGCCATGTATCAATCTGTCGTATCAAACTAGATTCAATCTTTCTAAAATCGCATCAACTAGCAACCTGCTTCAACGCTCGACCGGTTCTACTTGCTTCTGACACATTGAGAAAAATTTATGTCTTTCAATGCTCACGTTAATTTGTAACTCACAAAGCTGTCGGAATTTGGGTAGGAGGCACTCAGGATCTCGGATGGACTCTGCTGGAATCTGTACACCATTAGCATCTACACCAGCCGGTGCATAGTGAAATCTTCTGGCACGCCGGCCAGCTCCAGTGCCTGCTAAGTTAGGAGAATCGAGGCATGAAGAGCGGGTGCTGCAATTGGATATGCTGCATCAATGTAGATTGAGAAATCCTCCTCGAACACACGCCATCGTTCAGCTAGATCAGCATCAAACACCAAGACATCAGGCTTTCTGACAGCAGCAGCCAAGTCATAGTTTAAAAAAATAAACTAAGATAAAAACAATATAATCAACCGGAGGTTGAGATCGTACACTTCTGACACCATGTTATTTATGGCCCTTGTGATAATAAAGACCTCATGCCATGTCTGGTTAAACACTGTTTATTCAAGACAAGTACAAGCTCTCACTTGGGAGTGTACACCAAACTGTGGAACATAGCGGAGTGCCACACTAATAAACTAATAGGCGTAACTACAAAGCATGACTCATACCATGAGCCTCTAATCTACACACTCTAGCAAAAATACGATCTGTCCTTGGGCACTTGTTTTGAATCACATAAGCACACCAACTTTCATGTTTCTTAAAGACTTTTGCTAATTATGAAATTGTCAGGGCTTTTGTCAGGAATATTTTTTTCTCCTTGGTAGGAGAGATTTATTATCGTGCTGCAAGTGAAATTAATCTATTGCTAATGTATTTTCATGTGGTTTCAGGTATCAGTGTGGGAGATATTGGTCCAAAATTGGCCTTTGAACAGGTTGACAATGGATATTTAAGGATGCAAAATGTTCACATTCCCAAGGATAACATGCTGAGCAGATACAGCAGGGTAAACCGTAATTCCTAACTGAGCCGTTACTAATCCTTGTGCATAAAATGACATTTAAATTGTATTATTTCTGAATAACAAAATTGTGCAATAGATATCTGTAAGCACTGGGATTATTCTGCAGATAGTGTATCCCAGAGAGCTGAAAGCAGTAAATAGTTTAAAGCTTCACAAAATGAAACGCAGATTGGATTGAATTGAATGATACAGCATGGAAACAGGCCGTTCGGCCCACCAAGTCCACGCCGACCACTCCTTCACAATAGTTCCATGTTATCCCTCTTGTGCATCCACTACACATTACGGTGGCCAACTAACCTACAAACCTGCACGTCTTTGGATGTGGGAGGAAAACGGAACACCCCGAGGAAACCCACAGGATCACAGGGAGAACGTGCAAACTCCACACAGACAGGACACAAGGTCAGGATTGAACCTAGGTCTCTGGTGCTGTGAGGCAGCAGCTCTACCAGCTGCGCCACTGTGTGCTGCCTAAAATAGTTACTGATGCACCTCAACAGGTTGAAGTAAAGGGACTCTGCCATGGTGATGGTGTGCATCTTTAAGAGTTGGTTACAATTTCTTTCTCTCTTATGAAAAGTGAAAGGCATGATCATGGTTTTGGTTTTACTCTGACTTGTACAGATGGGGAACTCTGCATGTGCTGCTTCAAGTGCAAATAATACAAGCGGCCCTAACATAGTATCATCCAAATACTGGATCTGTACAGATAGCCAGCCCAGAACTGTAGAATGTAAATAAAGTTGTGTCAGTGGAATTTCCTCTGAGCTGTTTTACACTTTAGTAACTTGGAAATGCAGAGTTTTATTACAGCATCTTGCCATTACAGGTTGCTTCAGATGGCAGCTATATTAAGCAAGGATCTGACAGAATCAATTACATCAGTATGGTGTTTACCCGAGTGGGAATATTGTCCAGAGAAATACTACCTGCTCTCGCTAAAGCCTGTGTTTATCGCTGTTCGATATTCTGCGGTGAGACGCCAGTCAGAATTAAGCCTGGGTAGGTTCAAAGAGTAAGCGTTCAGTGTAATTTAATAACATAGTAAGAAATGAATGGATTTGCTATTTTTAGCCTTGCATTGTGTTTTTGTAAATGCCATAGGTTTTGTTTTCAAACTAAAAATAGTACAAATGTAGGAATTAGATTTTGGTTCTGAAATATGTGAGGCTTTTTCTCAGGGTGGAAATGTCAAAGACTAGAGGGCATGGCTTTAAGGTGAAAGTGGCAAAGTTTAAAGGAGATGTGCGCAGGACAAGTTTTTATTACACAGGGTGGTGGGTGCCTGGGACGTGCTGCCACGGGTGATGGTGGAGGCTGATATGATAGTGGTGTTAAAGAGGCATTTAGATAGGCACACGGATATGCAGGGATATGGATCACGTGCAGGCAGAGAAGGTGGTTTAACTTGGCATCATATTTTGCACGGACATTGTGCACCACAGGCTTGTTCCTGTGCCAAGGCATACGTGATAGGAGTAGAATTAGGCCATTGCCCCATCGAGTCTACTCCGCCAATCAATCATGGCTGATCTATCTCTCCCTGCTAACTCCATTCTCCTGCTTTCTCCCATAACCACTGACAACCTATACTAATCAAAATCGATCTGTCTCTGCCTTAAAAATATCCTCTGACTTGGCCTCCACAGCCTCTGTGGCAACAAATTGCGCAGATTCACCACCCTCTGACTAAAGACATTTCTCCTCATCTCCTTCCTACAAGAATGTCCTTTAATTCTGAGGCTATGGCCTCTAGTCCTAGACTCCCCCACTATGGCAGAGCAACATGCGACGGTTCACATGGCCTATTCCTGCTGTTTGTGAATCTATAAACTGTTGTTGCAAAATACTGCTCTATTTTCACACAAAGCACACTTCATTTGTGAACTTTTCTACCAGTTAAAAATACTAATTAAATACCAATTAAAATACAGGTGATGTCATTATAGACAGTTGATGTGGAATTCATTCCCACAGCCAGCTGTGGAGGCCAAGTCATTGGTTATTTTAAAGCGGAGATTGACAGGGTCTTGTCAAAGGTTACAGATAGAAGGCAGGAGAATGGGGTTGAGTGTTGAGATAGATCGGCCATGATTGAATGGCCATGTCCACTCAATGGACCAAATGGCTTCATCCTCCACCCATGGCTTATCAACTTAGACTCACTGCGTTTAATCAATTAGCTTTGTATTAATGATTTTGAAATTATGTCTCCCCTTTAGTGAAAAGGAGGCCAAAATTCTAGACTACCAGACCCAGCAACTGAACTCCTTCCCCAGGTCGCCAAAACTTTGCATTTCATCTTATGGGTTCGTCCTTGGAAGCATTTTGTAAAAAAGTGAACTTGCAGATCAAAACTGAGAGAAACATCTCCTCTCTGCCTGAGGTAAGGCGAGTCATCTTAAATCCACAAGACAATCTTAGATCTTGCACAGCAATGTTACCCAGACATAATAGACACTTAAATGATACTCTGCTTGCTTCTGCAACATTGTGGAATTGACATGAAAAATACAACCGTGCCTGGACTCATCAACATCTGGCTAGTTTCCATGGACATTGTTTGAGATGCTTAGAATCCAGATGTTTATCTTATGGACAATTGACAATAGGTGCAGGAGTAGGCCGTTCGAGCCCCTTTGAGCCAGCACCGCCATTCACTGTGATCATGGCTGATCATCCACAATCAGTACCACCCGTTCCTGCCTGCTCCCCATATCCCTTGATTCTGCTAACATTAGAGCTCTATCTAACGCTCTCTTGGAAGCAAATAGAGAATCGGCCTCCACTGCCTCCTGAGGCAGAGAATTCCACAGATTCACAATCTTGCAACTAAGCGGGCCAGGCAGCATCTTTGGACGGAAATGGACCAATGACATTTCGGGCTGTGACCCTGCTTCAGACTCCAACGGTATTCCCTGAGGAAATGTTTTCTGGGAGACCGTTTTCTAAGTGTAGAAGTAAAGATAAAAGTGACGAGCATCTGGTCAAGGGAGATTGAAGAAGTTTAGTTGGCGTTTGGTGCATCTTGCATGGAGGGGCAAGGTTCTGGTTACAATCTGCTAATATTTTCTTGGCTGGGAGAACAGGGTTAGGAAATGGGAACCAGGATTTTATCTCAACATCATGTGTTGTAAATATTGTGGTAGTTGTGTCTAATGGGTTAAAGGAATTGTGGCTGCGTTCGTGTGTGGCTAAAATGGGGAAGTAGCTGAGTGATAATCTCGGAATAGGAACGGCAACATTACATTCTTCACCAACATTGCCTCGCCAACAGCCTGTCTGTCCCTTTCTTTTTTGTTGTATGTTTTTAGTTTTAGTGTTCTTTAGCTTGTTTTATGTGGGGTGGGTGGGTTGGGGGAACATTTTCTAACCTCGACGGAGATGCGATTTCCCCCCCCATATTGTATCTCCGTCCGCACTGGGGCCTTACATCGAGGAGTTGGCGGCCTTTGTTGGAGACTGACCGAGAGCTCCACCGTGAGTGTCTGCGGACTTTAACATCGTAGAGCTTGCGCTCTCTGGTTAGAGACCGACATCGGGAACTCCAAGCCGCAGGAGCTTAGATCGCCCCGACGCGGGGGCTTCGACCCCCGGCTGCGGGAGCTTCGATCGCCCCGACAGCGGGAGAAAAATGAGGAAAGAAGATTACTTTATTGCCTTCCATCACAGTGAGGAATGTGGGGAATCCCCTGTGGTGGAAATTTGAACATTATATAATCACTGGTCTTACTGTTTATCAGGCGTTGCATTGCCCCATTAACCATTGTTTCCTGCACGACCTCACAAGGAGTTAACTCCCTGTGAAGCATAAACATTGGTCATTGAAAAGCTTTCTGGAGAATAGGCAAGTGATTGGGGCGGGGTATTTTTGTGCATGGGATTGAGGGTGTGTGTGTGCGCTCCTTGTGTTGCTGCAGCTCCATGCCTTGTCGGCAGGGATGAAAGCGTTGATGTCAGCCACGTGTACCGCCGGTGTGGAGACGTGTCGCAGGGCCTGCGGAGGCCACGGCTACTCCATGCTCAGCGGCTTACCATCGCTGTACGGCCGGGTGGTCGCCTCTTGTACCTACGAAGGAGAAAACACCGTGATGCTCCTGCAGACTGCTCGGTAGGCGGAAAACTAAGTATTACACGTCTGTTTCAGGTCTTCTGCCTATCTGCGTCATCCTCATATGGCTGTGCGCTGTGAAGCATATTAAATGTTCATAAACACCAAACCTTGTTCAAGGCATTGATATATTAGGGCGGCACTGGTACTGCGGTAGAGCTGCTGCCTTACAGCCCCAGACACCCGGGTTCAGTCCTGGCAATGGATGCTGAATGTAAGGAGTTTGTACATTCTCCCTATGACCGTGTGGGGTTTCTCTGGGTGCTTCGGTTTCCTCCCACACTCCAAAGATGTACAGGTTTGTAGGTTAATTGGCTTTGGTAAGATTGGCCTTGGTTAGATTGTCCCTCGTGTTTCCCTGGGATGGCGGGACTGCCATATGAGGAAAGATTGAAAAGACTAGGCTTGTATTCACTGGTGTTTATAAGGATGAGGGGGTATCTTATAGAAACTTATAAAAGGACTGGTCAAGCTAGATGCAGGAGAAATGTTCCAATGTTGGGCGAGTCCAGAACCAGGAGCCACAGTCTTAGAATAAAGGGGTGGCCATTTAAGACTGAGGTGAGAAAAAACTTATTCACCCAGAGAGTGGTGAATTTATGGAATTCCCTGCCACAGAGGGTAGTGGAGGCCAAGTCACTGGATGGATTTAAGAGAGAGTTAGATAGAGCTCTAGGGGCTAGTGGAGTCAAGGGATGTGGGGAGAAGGAAGGCACGGGTTATTGATAGGGAACGATCAGCCATGATCACAATGAGTGGCGGTGCTGGCTTGAAGGGCTGAATGGCCTCCTCATATACCAATTTTCTATGTTCCTCCTAGGAGAATGCTATCGTACAGGGTGAACGTACAAACACCGTACATACAGCAGCTGTAGTCAGGATTGAACCCGGGTCTCTGGTGGTGTGATGAGGCAACTCCATCGCTGCACCACTGTGTTATCTAGTTATAGTCAATTATCACTGATTTAGTTTTATAGGAGCAGCCACTTTTAGGTTATAACTGTCAAACATTGACTCATTCGATGTATTTTACCTGAATGGCTAAATATTTTTAATACCCAGACTTAAAAATTATAAAATCATGTTAGAAATGAGGAACTGCAGGTGCTGGTTTATCAAGGAAAGGCATAACGTGCTGGAGTGCTTTTAAAACAAAATCTATTCCTTTTTTTTTTTTTTACGGATTTTCCAACTGAAATACAGTATGTTAAGTAAGGTGAATACCACTACAAAACAATTTAGTGGAAGAATAACTTAAATTGGGGTCAAAATCTGTAAGTTGTGTGCATACGAGAAGTATCCTTTGTCAACATGACTAAAATAATTACCCTTCAAAGCAAAGTTTATTTTGTATCTCGAGAAGTGATGAGATTTTTAACGTATGCATTTTAGGTTTCTGATGAAGTGCCTTGCTCGAGTGGATTCTGGCCAGCCTTTGCCCCAGTCCGTCTCGTACCTGTCTGAACCCGTCTCACGCTATTGTTCTGCAAAGGAGAAAACAGATTTCTTCAAGCCGTTCTTGTACACAGAGGCTTACAAGCACAGGGCACAAAGGTCAGTGAATATACATTTCTGAGGTTGAGATAGACTAGCGGTGAAATGCACCAAGAATGAGCAGGAGAGGAGATGGATGCAAAGAATATAGCGCTTTACAAATGACATATGAGTTTTGAGAAATACCCATGTCAGGGGCCATTGGTAACATACAAGCAGCTTAAAATAACAGGAGCCTTTCAGAAACAAGGAACTGCTGATGCTAGTTTACAAAAACAGACTCAATGTGCTGGAGTAAAATCAGCGGTCCGGACAGACACCATCTCTGAAGAAAAGAAACGGGTGACGTTTCAGGTCGAGACCCTTCTTCAGACTTCATTATCTAGTTATACTCAGTCAGCACTGATTTAAACTTTTGTAGGGACAGTAACTTAAAATTATTGATTATTCGTGATCAGTGCGGGTGTCAAGGGTTATGGGGAGAAGGGGGTCGAGAGGGAAAGATAGATCGGCCATGATTGAATGGCGGAGTAGACTCGATGGGTTGAATAGCCTACTTCGATGACTTGTGAACATAAAAATGTATAGTTATATGTTATCCATCTGAAATCTCCATGGTTGATTTAATCCATGCTCTTCTATTCCAGAAAAGTTGTCAAATTTTGACGGTCTATGCTATGTATACATTATGCTGCATAAACGGATCAATATCACTAAAGTCAGAGAATAGTAAATTCTAACAGAAATGCTGGGGATACTCAGCAGGCAGACAGCATTGTGGGAGAGATGAATTAGTAATGCAGAATTATCTTTTGTAATAATACCACAACCATCACAATGCAGAGGCCATTTTGCATCTGACGTTAGCCGTCTTTTAAGTTTATTTACGTGCTGTTTTAACTTCACAGGCTGATTAAGGATTCTGGGGACAAGTTGCAGTCTCTTCTTCAGTCTGGATTTGAGCAGTATGTTGCCTGGAATGTTACTTCTGCACAGCTTGCAAAGACTGCAATTGTAAGATCATAATTCTCATTTCCTTGTTCTGTAAATAAAGGCCAATTTAATATCTCATTCAACTAAATTATCAGGTTTCTGGTGGGTAATAAATGATTTCTGATCATGATCGCAAATTGATTTCACTGAAAGAACAATAACTGTTGAAAAATGTTGCACTTTGAAAGGGAAATTGCAGATTTTACAAAGGTCTGCTACTGTGATTTGTTCAAGTAATAATGAAAATTATATTAAGGTTTCATGCACTACTTCAAGTTCCAGATGACATTGAGATAAGCAGATAAAATGATGTGTGGAAGAATTCTGTTTCAGTTAACATTGCTTGAGTTGAAATACAGGTGTTGAAATTCAACGCATTTAGCCTGACATCTAGCATTGGGGTCCAGTAAGCAGACTATAACATTAGTGTCTCATTTTAAAATTTGCATTGATTTTATATTGTTCAGTCATGGAGTCAGAAATTCAACACTGAGTCCGGTCCTTTAGTTCATTGAGTCTATGCCAACCACCCTTTTCTTTAAACATGCTCTAACCTAGCCCATTTCATTTTCCCACAATCCAATGGACTCTTTCTTCCCCCCCAATCCAGATTCTGCCAGCAAGCACCAGGCTGCTGCAGGGCCTCCAGCAGTCGCCTTCCTTGTACGTGTGGATCGACCAGCAAACCAACGTCCCTCTCCTTACCCATCCATCTTTGTGCCCCCTGGGGTAGAGGGGGACACAGTTATTGATGGGCGAGGAGAGGGATGAGTGTGGCAAGTAAACTCTACGTCACTGATCCTAGTGTGTGACATGGAGTGCCACCCCAAAAAAGAACACAGCATTTGAGGGGAGAAAACTGTGCAGAATATAGTTCTCAGCATTGTAGCGCATCAGTTCCATAGACAAAGTCCAATGTCCGCATTATGCTTATGGAAGAACCGTTCAGAAGTCCGATAACAGAGGGGAAGAAGCTGTTCCTGAGTCTGGTGGTGTAAGCTTGCAAGCTTCTGTATCTTCTGCCCAAGGGGGATGGGGAGAAGGAAAGGGAAACAACAGAAACACACAACAACCTCCTGAAATGGCCCTCCAAATGCAGAAACAGCCACTACTTAATTGCCAGACTAAAGGAGGAGTGACTGGGGTGAGACAAGTCTTTGATTATGTGGGCTGCTTTTCCGAGGCAACGTAAAATGTAGATGGGGTCAATGGTGAGAAATCTGGTCTGTGTGAAGGACTGGGAGTTACATCTACAGCTCTCTACAACATCTTGCAGTCTGGGGCAGAGTTGTGAATCTTTTGGGTTTAGTGTAGAGATACAGCGCGGAAACAGTCCCTTTGGTCCACCGAGTCCGCGCCGACCAGCGATCCCCGCATATTAACACTATCCTACACACATTAAGGATAATTTTTACATTTACCAAACCAATTAACCTACAAACCTGCACGGCTTTGTGGGGGGAAACTGAAGAAAACCCACGTGGTCACAGGGAGAACGTACAAACTCCGTACGGACAGCACCCGTAGTCGGGATCGAACCCGGGTCTCCGGTGCTACAAGCGCTGTTAGGCAGCAACTCTACCTGCAATATTTCTGTTTGATAACTCAACTTCTCTTTAATTTAACAGGCTCACTGTCAATATATAGTTGTGAAGAACTTTGTGGAAATAATAGAGGGATTAAAGCTAGAAGCTGAGGTCCAGCAAGTGATCAAGAGATTGTGTGACCTTCATGCACTGACAGGCATTCTGTCCAATGCTGGGGATTTTCTATACGATGGCTATATAACAGGAAAACAACTCGACTTGGTGACCTCTTCTCATCTGGATCTACTCGCTCTTATCCGGTAAAGTCATTTATATGTAAATAAATGCAAGGGAATAAAGAAAAATATTTGAAAGTGCCAATTAGTTTATCCAAGTCAAACGCTCTTGTTGATTTTAGCTTATAATTGAAGGGAAAATCATGTACCACGGCAGACAATGGTTTTATTATAACCATAAATTCATGCTATTTTTGTGTGCAAGAACGACCAGATTTATTCTTCGGGACATAATGCACACTCCACTATTGCATCATGCACTATCTTGGAGTGTACAGAGCAAATAGCTATCTCTGTTTAAGGGGTCTCGACCCGAAACATCACCAATTCCTTCTCTCCATAGATGCTGCCTCACCCGCTAAGTTACTCCAGCATTTTGTGTCTACCTTCGATTTTACCAGCATCTGCAATTCTTTCTTAAAGTTTCTGCAGTTCTTTCTTCAGTTTTACCAGCATCTGCAGTTCTTTCTTCAGTTTCCCCCCACAAAGCCGTCAAGGTTTGTAGGTTAATTGGTTTGGTAAATGTAAAAATTATCCTTAATGTGTGTAGGATAGTGTTAATATGCGGGGATCCATTGACATTTTGTGTCTACCAGCTATCTCTGTCCTTTTTGATTATGTAAATTTGTAAAGATCGATATAACATGCAGAAATTATAAACAGGACAGTTGTTCAGCCATACCACAGGGAAACAGAACCCCTTGACGCAGCTTGTCCATGCTGAACAAGATTCCTCAGCGAAGCTAAGGTGCCTCATCTAAGTTAATATAACAACTCATTTCCTGATGTATTGAGACAGGCCGATGAAACCGTTTGGCCCAATTCAGCATTACGGATGTTAGTGGGGTCCAATAGTACTTTGTCGTTTACTTCGCCACAGTGCACAGATGCTGGCTGTAGGCACACTTGACCTTCCAAAGGACTGCTGAGGTTGCTGATCCAGCAGCAGTTCCATCATGTACTGAGATGGGTTCTAATCTGCCCCATTCCTTGGCAAAGTGCAGTCACCACCCATGCAGCCCGATAAATTCCGAGGTTTCGGCTACAGATTAATTTCAAATATTTGGCAACAAAAACTATTTCTGCCATTCTTGTTGGGCGATGTGGAAGGTAACATGTTAAAAATTAATAATTGTGGAGTAAACGTGTAGAAAGGAACTGCAGATGCTAGTTTATACCGAAGAAACACAGAGTGCTGGAGTAACTCAGCGGGTCATGCAAGCTTCTCTGGAGAACAGGGGAGAGGGACGTTTCAGGTCGGAACCCTTCTTCAGACTTCAGTAAATGTTCTCTATTCAGTGGTGTGTAAATTATTGCCATTACCTCGCAGTGGTGAGAAATGTCACCATCGTTCCTGGGCTCATCGTCCCTGAGCAATGTCAATCTGTTGTGTGATTATGGCGTTGCAGACTCACCTATTGATGGTCACTATTGGCATCAATGTCTCAAGCTGCCACAGTCCAAATGTTGAGTTGCTGTGCTCCACTAACTCAATCTGTCATTAATCGCTGTCTGGAAATTGCCATGCGATTTGCTATTGCTTTTTGTTTTTGCAAAACTCCAGTACGTTGTATTACCTACCGTATGTCGTAATGCCTTACTAGTTGCTGTGTGCTGTGACTGGAGTCAGTTTAGTAAACAATGTTTTTGCCGTTACTGTTTTAGGACAGATGCTGTCTCGATAGTGGATGCATTTGATTACTCCGACCAACAACTGAATTCTGCCATTGGTAGTTATGACGGCAATTCTTACCAACACCTCTTTGAATGGGCTCAGAAAAGCCCCTCAAACGCAAAGGTACCTTCTTTATTGTTTGTTTGAGAATCATTGTCCCACTTGGAAGATAGGATTCCTGCTTCAATTGCAGCAAAATTGTATTTGATGAGAGCTTTACTGCAAGCAGACAGACGTCTCTGCATTTCCTCCTGCTCTCATTCCTTGGTCTGGTAACAAACTGCAACTGTGAATGAATGTTAACATCTGGTGCTTGTCTCTTTGCATCAAGTATTGATCAGGCACTTCTTATTAGCATTTGTCACACCTATTTGGAAATTTCTAAAGTACTTCTCCTCTTTGGGACAAGAGAAACAAATGTCATTTGTTTATAATTATTGATAATATTATGAAAGGATTGAAGCATGTATTGGGTCCAACTCTTAATTGAATTAAAAAATAGATGCAAATTGCTGGAGTGACTCAGCAGGTCAGGCAGCAATTCTGGAGAACAGAGATGGGTGATGTTTTGGGTTGGGACCCTTCAGTTTGATTGTAGGGGGAGGGGAGAAAAGGCCTAGAGTGGATGTGGAGAGGATGTTTCCAGTAGTGGGAGAGTCTAGGAACAAAGGGCACAGCCTCAGAATAAAAGGATGTATGTTTAGAATGTCAATGAGAAATTTCTTCAGCCAGTGGGTAGTCTGTGGAATTCATTGCCACAGATGGCCATGCAGGCCAAGTCATTGGGTATTTTAAAGCAGAGATTGATAGGTTCATGATTAGTAATGGTGTCAATGGTTATGGGGAGAAGGCAGGAAAATGGTGTAGATAGGGAAAAATAATTGGCCATGATCAAATGGTAGAGCAGACCCAGTGGGCCGAATGGCCCGATTCTGCTCCTGTGTCTCGTGATCTGCTGGGAATGCATTTAA
Source organism: Amblyraja radiata (assembly GCF_010909765.2). Lineage (NCBI taxonomy): Eukaryota > Metazoa > Chordata > Chondrichthyes > Rajiformes > Rajidae > Amblyraja > Amblyraja radiata. The sequence goes on along the minus strand of NC_045973.1, from coordinate 3,537,065 downwards.
TACCTTAAGAATTACACCAGCAACACCACAGTACTACCTTGGGACTGAACTCCTAGCACCCAAGTCTGAAGAAGGGTCTCGACCCGAAACGTCACCCATCCCTTCTCTCCAGAGATGCTGCCTGTCCCACTGAGTTACTCCAGCATTTTGTGTCTACCTTCGGTGTAAAACTGTATCTGCAGTTCCTTCCTGCATCTTAGATTACACGGGTGTAAGAAAGAACTGCCGATACTGGTTTAAATTGAAGGTAGTAAATGCTGGAGTAACTCAACGGGTGAGGCAGCATCTCTGGAGAAAAGGAATGGGCAACATTTCGGGTCGAGACCCTTCTTCAGACTGATTACACGGGCATATGTGGGAGTGGTGATTTTCTGTCTCAATTGGCTGAGTTGAAGTGTGGCCACAATTTAACAGTAAGTGAACCATGTATATGCATCTAGGGAGCCAGGCGAATTAGACCAAATTCTAAGCATCAGAGTGCTTTGGAGATCTAATTCCATAAAACATTGCTACATGACCCTGTGATCCAATTCTCCACCGCTGCTGGTATTTTGATGTTTTTCCAAAATGTCTCGTTTTGTCATTTTATTACTCTCTTAGTAGCCTTGTTCATTACATTTCCGTTCCACAAATATAATTTCTTGCATTTGTGTCGCATAGTAGTCATGGTCTGATCATTTACTTAACTTTGGGTTTAGAAAATCTTATTAAAACCAAGTCATGTGTATATTTTCATGCCACATAAAACATAGAAAAATCAGCAAAAAAGGCGGTGCTGGAAATCTGCAGGTTTAATCACAGGCATCTAGTAAATGTTTTGTGTTTGTAGTGTTCAGATCTAGGAGTGTAGGACCTTGGGTGGACAAACGGAGGTGATGCCATACATTGGTGTAACTGGGCCATGGGGCCCTGTACAGATAGTCCTGTATCTCAGACTACTCTAGACTTTTCTTGCTTATCCACTTCTTGAGCATCGAGCTTCACTGGTTCATAGGTAGACAAAAATGCTGGAGAAACTCAGCGGGTGAGGCAGCATCTATGGAGCGAAGGAATAGGTGATGTTTCGGGTGGAGACCCTTCTTCAAACTGATGTGGGGGCGGGAGGGGGGGTGGGAAGAAGAAAGGAAGAGGAGGACACACTGGGCTGTGGGAGAGCTGGGAAGGAGGGAGAAAGCAAGGACTACCTGAAAATGGAGATGTCAATGTCATGACGTGTTTTCATAAATAGTGGAAATGTGTGGCATTGTTAAGCAGGAAGGTGTTCAGACATGACAAACTGATTAAAACTATCTACATAATGTATTGGAACATTCTGTTTCCTTGAATGTGCGTGGAAAAGTTGGTCAGTGTTTATTCTGGTTATTATTTTGACGTACCTAATTCATTATTTAATTTATTTCCGCAGGTGAATCTTGCGTATGAGAAGTACCTGAAGCCTCGCTTTCAGGCAGCGCTGTCCAAACTGTAACTCGCTCTTCTCCATCTCCACCCATGTTCATTTTACCAAGTTAAAGCTTTTAACAGCGTCGACGCCAGATACAAGTTGGTCACATTAAATATTAACAAAATTAGTTTATTTTCTCACTTTATAAAGAGTTTATTTGAATAACTGAAAATTATTGTACTATGTTTTTAATAAATTGCTCAAGATTTTAAGTACATTTTCTTAAAACTGCCTCTATTACAAAACATCTGAAGTGTCTGAATATTTTGCTAAGCGTAGCCTTTTCATTATTTTATGGGTTAATTTAATGAAGTTTAAAACACTTAATTCTCAGAAAAATTATTAGCTATCAAATGTTGACAAAAATGCTGGAGAAACTCAGCGGGTGAGGCAGCATCTATGGAGGGAAGGAAATAGGCGACGTTCGTCGCCTATTTCCTTCGCTCCATAGATGCTGCCTCACCCGCTGAGTTTCTCCAGCATTTTTGTCAACCTTCGATTTTCCAACATCTGCAGTTCCTTCTTAAACAAGCTATCAAATGCTAACGGGTTGTCCTTCCCCTGCAGTTGTGCTGACACGGACTGGTCTGCAGATGTGACAGATTGAGATTAATGCCAACCTATTCAAAATTTCACTCTAAACAAAATTAGAAAATGTTGAAAACCTGTGTGATTGATCTGCCGACAAAGACGCTAGAAAACCATTTCTAAAATAATAATAATAATATATCTTTTATTGTCATTGCACGTCAGTGCAACGAGATTTAGTGTGCAGCTCCACTGATGTACAAGAAAGGTAAATAAATACAATACATAAATAAACAAGCTGAATTGATTGACGTGACCATCTGAGGGAGACTGTCCAAAGGGGGTGGGTGGGGGGGCACTCATTAGGGCCGGTTCAGAGCCGCTATAGCTCTTGGGATGAAACTGTTCCTGAGTCTGGAGGTTCGGGCGTAGAAGGCCTTGTAACGTCTGCCGGAGGGAAGTATTTGAAACAGACCGTGGCAGGGGTGTGATGAGTCCTTATGGATGCTGAGGGCCTTCCTGAGGCACCGCGTGTGGTAGATGCCCTCCAAGGCTGGTAGCTCTGTCCCGATGATCCTCTGCGCTCTGTTGACGACGCGCTGAAGAGCTCTCCTCTCCGCCTCCGTGCAGCTGAGATACCACACAGAGATGCCATACGTTAGTATGCTCTCTGTGGTGCAGCGGTAGAACGTTGTCAGCAGCTGTTGGGGCAGAGCAGTCTTTTTTAATGTCCTCAGGAAGAACAGTCGTTGCTGTGCCTTCTTGACCAGCGCGGCGGTGTTTGTGGACCATGTGAGGTCTTCTGAAATGTGAGTGCCCAGAAACTTAAAGCTGGACACTCTCTCCACACTTTCCCCATAAATGGAGATTGGGTCGTATTCTCCAGAATGGGACCTCCTGAAGTCAATGATCAGCTCCTTGGTCTTGGAGGTGTTTAGTGCCAAGTTGTTATTGGCGCACCAGTCCGCCAGGTTCTGCACCTCCGCTCTGTATTTTGTTTCATCACCGTTGGTGATCAGCCCAATCACTGTTGTGTCGTCTGCAAACTTCACGATGGTGTTGGTGTCGAATGCAGGGACACAGTCGTGAGTGAAGAGGGAGTAGAGCATGGGGCTTAGTACACAACCCTGTGGTGTGCTGGTGCTCAGGGTGATGGTGGAGGACAGGTGCGGGCCCAGTCTCACTGCCTGCGGTCGCTCCGTGAGAAAGTTCAGGATCCAAGCGCATATCGGTGAGCTGAGGCCTAGCTGGTGGTGTTTGGTGGTGAGCTTGGTGGGGATGACCGTATTGAATGCAGAGCTATAGTCAATGAAGAGCATCCTCACATACGTGCCCTGTCTGTCCAGGTGAGTCAGGACAGTGTGAAGGGCCAGAGAGATGGCATCCTCTGTCGATCTATTTGCCCTGTATGCAAATTGATGGGAGTCCAGTGAGGCAGGGATGCTGGATTTAATATGGGAGAGGACCAGCCTTTCGAAGATTAAAAGGATCCAACATCAATAATTTGAAATCAGGCACACCTTAAAATCAGTCATGTAATAATCTTTGCAGTCTTTTTCTTGCGTATGCCGTGCACAGCCTAAAGTTGTAGGGCAACTAGTTCTATTTGATCTTATTTGATTGTGCACGCCGGGTTGATTGCATTTGTCGAAACAGGGCGGACCACGTGAAGGTTGCAATCTTTCATCCCATCTTTGCAGTTAGAAATGCTGCTCTCAAAACCTTTTAATTTTGGAGATTAAAAAGATAATTGTATTTAACAACTACACAGTTTCTACACCGGTTTGCCAGATTGTGCCACTGAATGGGTTCCATCTGGAGTCAGTCGTACAACACGGACACTGGCCCTTCTTCCCAACTCATCCATGCCGACCAGATGCCTACCTAAGGTAGTCCAGTTTGACCTATGAAGTCCAATGTACCACCTGATCACTGCTTCCTTCACCTGCCTGTAGTAACTGGTGTACAAAGACTCTCAGATCCCTTCAGATATCGTCAACAACTTTCTCTAACCTTCTTCACTTCTCTAATTCTAGTACTCTTAGTCTCTATGTTCCCACTTATCACCCACCAAGCTGCTCCCATCTTCACCTTGCCCATCTCCTGCACAATAAATCATAGAGGAGTTTAGTACACTGTGATATGTAAAACTGATAACGGTAAAGATGCCAAGGTGGATTTCATATACTTAATACTAGTTGTCGTCTAAAGTCATGGAACATAAGGGTCTTGATCCAAAACGTCACCCATTCCTTCTCTCCATAGATGAGCTGAGTTACTCCAGCATTTTGTGTCTATCTTTGGTTTAAACCAGCATCTGCAGTTCTTTCCTATACAAATTGTCAACCAATTTATGCACAAGTTCAAGATTGATATATTAATATCCTAGCGATACTGTTTTGAACAGCTATGTCCATTCCCCTAGTTCATCTAATATCCTCGACCTTTTCATTGACAACTTTTGAACCATGGGAATCTTGAGTTAGCATTGTGCAGCTGTGCCGTGCAATGTAAGTAGAGACACATCTCTCACTGCACCGATACAGCATTAGCAGAAGCTTGGTCAAACAATGTATATGTTTAAAAACTCCAGTAAATGCTGCTCTGGAAAGGCTGTTGCGAAAAGAAAAATTCAAGTAACATTACATGAGAAATCCCTGCTTCAGTGAGCTGAATCCTGCAACCACTTACTAGAACATTAAAGGCTCAACCTATTATATAAAATGTAGACCAACTTCAAAATGCTTGTAGAAGTGGATGCACACATCTGTAAATCAGGATTTTGTAAAGATCGTGTAAACAATATGAAGTATGCGTGATAAGACACAAAATGCTGGAGTAACTCAGCGGGTCAGGCAACATCTCTGGAGAGAAGGAATGGGTGATGTTTTGGGTCGAGACTTCTTCAGACTGAGACACCGAGGAAGTGTCTCGAGCGGAAATGTCACCCATTCCTTTATCGAATCTGAAGAAGAGTCTCGACCATAAACGTAACCGATTTATTTTACCCAGAGATGCTGCCTGTCCAGCTGAGTTACTCTAGCATTTTGTCTATCTTTGGTGTAAACCAGCATCTGCAGTTGCTCCTTGTACATGAAGTATGGTTCTGTCTCTCTCTCTCTTTTAATTCCCTGTTTGTTTGTGTGAGTGATATCCCAAAACCAGGCCAAAACGGTACACGATAGTGCTACAGTTTTGGGCCCACCTTACTCACCATTGTCCTGGGATGTAAATGAAACGTTTCGTTCGGATTTATAATATATTTTACAAGTCATTGACATTTTAAACTTTACAAAAATGACGTTTCAAACCACTTTTCCATTTGCCCTGCCCGTCAGCCGCATTCGATGTCACAATGACATCACAATGGGATCCCGAATCTCATTTACATTAAAATTCGCGATTTAAAAAAAAACTCAGTTTTAATCATTTTCCGTTTTCATTAATAGCTAACATTGTGTTTAGGTTATTTTAAAGAGAAAACACAGTTTTCAGTGAGAATTTCATATATTTTTTAAACATCGCGATTTTCATTGCGGGGGGGGTGGGATAGGGGAGGTGAAGGTGAAGGGTGGTGGAGCAGGTGGATAGAGGGAGAGGGAGGGGAAAGTGGGGGAGGTGAGGAGAGAGTGGGGGAGGGGAGGTAGGGAGTGAGAGGGAGAGGAGGGCCTGGGGGAGATGAGGGAGAGTGGGGGAGTGGTATAGGGGGGAGGTGAGGAACAGGGTATGGAGGGTAGAGTGGTTATGGAGGAAGGGAGTGACTGAGGGTAGGGAAAGGAATGGGAGGGGGGGAGTATAGGGGGAGAGGGGAAAGAAGAGGGAAGGTGAAGGGGAGGGAGTGCTGGGGGCTGATGGGGAATGGAGATTAGGGGTAGGAAGAGGGATGGCGAGGCGCAGTTGGGGCAGGGTTGCCGTGACTCGCGTCACAACCAGGATCTCTGGCATCACAACGGGAACCCCTCAGCCGCGCCTGTGCAGTTGGGGGCTATGGGTGAGTGGTGGAATATTGCCTTGGGGGACCAGACCCAACGGGTCCGCACCTGGTCTAGTTCAGACTAAATCTAACATGTACTAAAAGCCACAAGTACATTAGTAATCATATTAATCTGGACGCACACTTTACAAACTTAAAACATTTTGGGGTATTGTTTATAGACCCAAACCTCCATTTATATAATAGCAGAGCCATACTTTTCAAACTATTTATTTCATAAGCACATAGGGAGAACCAACAAAAAGTACAACAATTATAAAACAAAACGAACTGGTACCGTCTAAAAAAGTTTCAATATTAAAAGAATATACACCCTACACTACCTCGTTTCAAGAGCATTTGGTTAATGTATAGAAATATGGATAATATACAAAGATTACTGGTGCTGCAGAACATGGTTACCTGGGTAGTCAAACAAATTCTTCTCTACACAGTGATCCATTAATGTTCATGGTGGTGTTAGCGCTTGGTGTGGCAAACAAAGGCGTTCATTCATCTGTTTTCCGAGCCCGTCTACAAAAGGTCCAGTTGTGCTCCACAGTGTTCTCGTTTGCCCTCTCGCTCATGTGATGGACCCTGGTCATTCTGATAGTAAAGCCCTGCTTGGCGATGTACTCCATCAGGTGGACACGGAGAGACACCTCCTGGTGATAATCACAGGGTCCGAAGGTGAAGGACACCTGAAAGTCTCTGGTATCCATCATGTGTTTATTCCACTTTGTGAAGTAGTTCGAGATGCCCTCCAGCAGAGCGTGCACTTTTGTGGTGATCGTCAGTTGTGTTATGATAACGGCCACAGGGTTGGAGTATTTTGACAGTTTGCGTGTGCTGGACAATTCCACCACTTCCTCAAAGGTATCTAACGAATAAAGGGGCTTGGGGTCATTCAGACAGTGAATCAATGGCTCTATCTGATAAAAGTCAGCCTCTTTCCTGAGGAGATCTATCTCTTTAAAGCCATGAGGTAGAGTTAGATCTGCCGTTCGTAAAAAATTCAAGATGTATCTGAAGAGCGGCCCATCTCTATCAATGAAATAATTTCCCTGGTTGTCTTTGGCCGTGGGGAAATCTCCTCTGAACATCACACCTAACATGGAGTCTGGGTACCTCGTCAGTGTGGAGATTGATGTTGAATACAAATGTCCTCCCACATTCAGAGTGACTGGGTCACCCATCTGAAACGAGAGAAGCAAAACAAGAACATGATAGGAACAAAGCCTGGAAGGTGGCCATTCAACCCATCAAATACGTGCATCACAGCAACCCAGCTAGTCCCAAACTCACATTACATTTGCAACTTCTATCCTTACATTTATATATGTATCCAGCTCCCCTTAACAATGCTTTATTACAATCCCAAATGATCCATTGTATAAAAATAATTGTCCCATTAGCGATCGCATAAAAATTTTCAATTCTAAAATTGCAACTTAATATGAAAAATGTCATCCACAATTCATTCATTATTATCCTAGTCTGAAAGACAGGAAACGAGTTTTAAAGCCTTTACCATAGGGTGTATAAAATTCAAATACATTTACTCTAGATCTAATTGTGGATTAGAATTTCAAGGAGTTATTATTTGTTTCCTGAGTTCAATACTGCTTCAGCATTCATTTTTATATTGACTCCACACTGGCCATCCACTGTGTGGGTTATTTGTAAACCAGTACAGGAAATACAATAAGGATTCCCAGTAGAAGAAACATTCTGGCATTACATCATTAAATCACATGGCCTGTTCCTTTCACTGATTTAATCTTTAAACATCAAGGGATTGAAAAGCCACCTTGCGCCCAATATGATGCATCAAGGCAGCAATCGAAGACCCATATTACCCTGGACATGTTCTCATTTCACTCCTGCCATCGGGAAGGTACAGGAACGTGAAAACTATGACTACCAGGTTCAAGACAGCTTCTTCCCAAAAATCATTGCACAACACTAACCTCCACTATGAACCTTTATGGACTGTCTTTAGTTGCACTCAGGGTTTTGGGAGGTTTTTTTCCCACTTGTCTTGTGATTATTAATTCAGACTTTTTTGGTTATATATCTATTTATTATATACAATCTGTGTTATGTTTACAGCGAGCCCTGTTGCCCTGCTGCACGTAAGAATGTCATTGTCCCGTTATCAGTACATTGAACTCTCTTGAACAAAATTAACATTGACCAAAGTAGAAACTTGCCTGCTTACATAGAGGGATTGTTACTTGCGTAAAGTGGAGACAAATAAATAAAACAACAGCATCTGTGGAGGAAAATGGACAGACCAAATGTTTTGTAAATGGCTGTAAGGATTGCAAATGTATATACAGTATTAAGTCATAGAGTGATACAGTGTGGAAAAAGGCCCTTCAGCCCAACTTGCCCACACCGACCAACATGTCCCAGCTACACTAGTCCCACCTGCCAGCATTTGGTCCATATCCCTCCAAACCTGTCTATCTATGTACCTGTCTAACTGCTTCTCAAACGTTGCGATAGTCCCAGCCTCAACTACCTCCTCTGGCAGCTTGTCGCATACACCCACCACCCTTTGTGAGAAAAAGTTACCCCTCAGAAATATTATCTACAGTATGTCTATTGTATTTACAGGCTGCAACTAAGAATGCCTTTGTTCTATCGATGTATATGACAATTAAACACTTGAAATGAAGATAGAGAGTGCTGGAGCATCTCTACTGCAGTGCTGCAGTCAGAAACAGGTGAATTGATCATGGGGAACAAGGACATTGCAGACCAATTGAATAACTACTTTGGTTCTGTCTTCACTAAGGAAGACATAAATAATCTGCCGGAAATAGCAGGGGACCGGGGTTCAAATGAGATGGAGGAACTCAGTGAAATCCAGGTTAGCCGGGAAGTGGTGTTAGGTAAATTGAATGGATTAAAGGCCGATAAATCCCCAGGGCCAGATAGGCTGCATCCCAGAGTACTTAAGGAAGTAGCCCCAGAAATAGTGGATGCATTAGTGATAATTTTTCAAAACTCTTTAGATTCTGGAGTAGTTCCTGAGGATTGGAGGGTAGCTAATGTAACCCCACTTTTTAAAAAGGGAGGGAGAGAGAAAACGGGGAATTACAGACCAGTTAGTCTAACGTCGGTAGTGGGGATACTGCTAGAGTCAGTTATTAAAGATGGGATAGCAGCACATTTGGAAAGTGGTGAAATCATTGGACAAAGTCAGCATGGATTTATGAAGGTAAATCATGTCTGACGAATCTTATAGAATTTTTCGAGGATGTAACTAGTAGAGTGGATAAGGGAGAACCAGTGGATGTGTTATATCTGGACTTTCAGAAGGCTTTCGACAAGGTCCCACATAAGAGATTAGTATACAAACTTAAAGCACACGGTATTGGGGGTTCAGTATTGATGTGGATAGAGAACTGGCTGGCAGACAGGAAGCAAAGAGTAGGAGTAAACTGGTCCTTTTCACAATGGCAGGCAGTGACTAGTGGGGTACCGCAAGGCTCAGTGCTGGGACCCCAGCTATTTACGATATATATTAATGATTTGGACGAGGGAATTGAATGCAACATCTCCAAGTTTGCGGATGACACGAAGCTGGAGGGCAGTGTTAGCTGTGAGGAGGATGCTAGGAGGCTGCAAGGTGACTTGGATAGGCTGGGTGAGTGGGCAAATGCATGGCAGATGCAGTATAATGTGGATAAATGTGAGGTTATCCACTTTGGTGGCAAAAACAGGAAAGTAGACTATTATCTGAATGGTGGCCGATTAGGAAAGGGGGAGATGCAACGAGACCTGGGTGTCATGGTACACCAGTCATTAAAAGTAGGCATGCAGGTGCAGCAGGCAGTGAAGAAGGCGAATGGTATGTTAGCATTCATAGCAAAAGGATTTGAGTATAGGAGCAGGGAGGTTCTACTGCAGTTGTACAGGGTCTTGGTGAGACCACACCTGGAGTATTGCGTACAGTTTTGGTCTCCTAATCTGAGGAAAGACATTCTTGCCATAGAGGGAGTGCAGAGAGGGTTCACCAGACTGATTCCTGGGATGTCAGGACTTTCATATGAAGAAAGACTGGATAGACTCGGTTTGTACTCGCTAGAATTTAGAAGATTGAGGGGGGATCTTATAGTAACTTACAAAATTCTTAAGGGGTTGGACAGGCTAGATGCAGGAAGATTGTTTCCGATGTTGGGGAAGTCCAGAACAAGGGGTCAGTTTAAGGATAAGGGGGAAATCTTTTAGGACTGAGATGAGGAAAACATTTTTCACACAGAGTGGTGAATCTCTGGAATTCTCTGCCACAGAAGGTAGTTGAGGCCAGTTCGTTGGCTATATTTAAGAGGGAGTTAGATGTGGCCCTTGTGGCTAAAGGGATCAGGGTGTATGGAGAGAAGGCAGGTACAGGATACTGAGTTGGATGATCAGCCATGATCATATTGAATGGCGGTGCAGGCTCGAAGGGCCGAATGGCCTACTCCTGCACCTATTTTCTATGTTTCTATCTGTGGAGGACATGCAAAGTTGACATTTTGGGTCAGGACACTTCTTCAGACTGATTGTGGGGGAGGAGAAAGCTGGAACAGAGATAAGGGGGTTGAACAAAGCCAGGCAAGTGACAGGTGGGTACAAGTTTGTGTGTGTGTGTGGGGGGGTGGGGGTGGGGGTGGGGGGGGGGGGTGGGTGGGGTGGGGGGGGGGGGGGGGGGGGGGGTGGGTTGGGTGGCAGGGGGGGTGGCAGATGGTTGGACAAAAGCCAGAGATGTAAAGGCAAAGTGTAGTGAGATATGGAGAGGAGGGTGAGATGTAAAACCAGAAGAAGGGAGTTTGGAGAAGGGGGTAGGTTGTGGGAGAAGTGGTTTTATGTGGCATTGCTTTTGCCTGTTATGCCGCTGCAAGTAAGAATTCACACATACATGCCAATTGCAGCTCCTTTTGCCGGCTCTCTACATACTGTCCGACCCGTCACCTCCAGAGATGCTGCCTGACCCGCTGAGTTACTCCAGCACTCTGTGATTCTGTCAAGCAGCATCTGCTCTACACTTGGCCCTTCATCTCGACGCCCGGTCCCGGTGACAGTTACTCAGGGTCAGCAACACTCAAGAGTCTGTGGCTGCGGCCACTCACCAGCCCCGGCCGCTCGCCACTGACCATCCCAGGTCCCCGGGGTCACCACGCACGCAGCAGCCCCCCGCTCCCCGACCCTCTGGGCCGCCGGCGACCCCCGGGGCCCCACCCGGCCGGCCCGCTCACCATCTGGTCCCAGTCGCCATTGTCCATCGGGCAGGGAGGGCCTCAGCTCCAGCTCCGCCCGCGGCCGCCGCCTGGCCACCCTGCGTACAGCGTCACTCGCCGCCCTGCCACCCTGCGTACAGCGTCACTCGCCGCCCTTCCACGCTGCGTACAGCGTCACTCGCCGCCCTGCCACCCTGCGTACAGCGTCACTCGCCGCCCTGCGTACATCGTCACTCGTCCTGCCACCCTGCGTACAGCATCACTCGCCGCCTTGCCACCCTGCGTACAGCGTCACTCGCCGCCCTGCCACCCTGCGTACAGCGTCACTCGCCGCCCTGCCACCCTGCGTATAGCGTCACTCGCCGCCCTGCCACCCTGCGTACAGCGTCACCTGCCAACCTGCGTATAGCGTCACTAGCCACCCTGCGTACAGCATCACTCGCCGCCCTGCCACCCTGCGTACAGCGTCACCTGCCAACCTGTGTACAGCGTCACTCGCCGCCCTGTCACCCTGCGTACAGCGTCACTCGCCGCCCTGCGTGCTGGTGCCAGTCGCCGCCACACATTACAGGCTGGCAGGCTGCCAAGCATGCGCACTGGCCATTTGAACTGGGCGCCGCCATCTTTTATCAAGGCAAGGCTGGGAGCAGCGCTATTGGCCGAGGCGACGGCCCGCGGTTCGTGTCGCGGGGGGGGGGGCGGCAGCAGCAAGATGGCGGCGCTGAGGTTGTGGCTCCGCGGGGGGAAGGTGAGGCCTCGGGCCCCGCGAACAGACAGCGCCGGGCGGGCGATCAGTCGGTGTCCGCGCACTAACGCCCTCTCTCTTCTTTCCCGCACACACACAGAGCGCCTTGAGCCTGCGGACGCGGAGGCAACTGCACAGGACGGCGGCGGCGGCCGCTCAGGTACGGCGGGGTCACCTTCGCGCTGAGCCGGCCTCGGGCACTCGGGCTCTGGGGCTCTGCCTGGGGCACTGAGCCGGCCTGGGGCTCCCGGCCTGGGGCTCCCGGCCTGGGGCTCCCGGACCCTGGGGCTCTGGCCCACTGGCCCAGCCGGGTTGTCTTGAACTGTCACCGATATTAAAACAACCTTCAAACGCCACTGTGGCCTCTGTCACCATCAATGTGAAATAACCTTCAGTCACACAGCACCAACCCATGCCCACCAGCCTCGCCCCAATGCTTCCTTTATTATCACGAGTGTCAAGCTACAGTGACATTCTTTTTTTTGCATGCAGGTCAGAAGATTATTGCCATACACAGGTCAGATATAATGCATAGAAACTGAGAATATGGACATAAAATGCTGGAGTAACTCAGGCAGCATCTCTGGAGAGGAATGGGTGGCGTTTTGGGTCGAGACCCATTTCTCCTCCTCTCTCCGCTACTTTGAAGAAGTTCTCTCATCACAGCCCATATAGACGTGACAATATCACAGCCCACTGAGTCTATATATATACGACTATATCACAGTTCACTGGATTTTTATATAAAAGTCTATATCACAGCCCACTGAGTCTATATATACAAGTCTCTATCACAGCCCACTAAGGCCTCGAGCTCTGAGCCAGGCTAGCATGAATTGCCACTGACAAAAAGCCTTTCAAATGCCACTATCACAGCTGCCTCCAGCAACACCCCCAGCAGTGTGAACCCACCGCTCTCTGAGTTTAAAAAAACAGAAATCTTACTCCACATATCTCCTTTAAACTTTGCACTGAATGATAAATGTAATGTTGTCCTCCATCTGAAAATGACTTTTAAAATCATTTGCCAATTTCCAATTTTTTAAAAGGTGTTTGGCATTAATTGTTAGCCCGGAAGTGCAGAAGGAATCTTTGTTTACTTCTGTCTGTGGAAGTTCTTGGAGATGAGCATGCTCTCACGTAAATGATGTAAACAAGACATTGGATTTACGAGTTAAAATGGTGTTTTGAAACTGTCACATAAATGTTAAATGAGTCTAGAATTAGTTACTCCAGCATTTAGTGTTTTACTTAGCCTAGATTTTTGAATAAAATAACTGTCCACATATAGAATGATTGAATTAATGCTACAGTACTATGAAATTAAATTCATGTAACTTAGCCTTTTTGGTCCATTGCTGTTCATGCTAGTCATGATGCTCATCAGAACTAATCCTGTTTGTCCTGCAAAGGCCTGTACACCTTTCTTATTGGCATCTGAACCATCCTACCAACAACTAAAGAGTGTCCCTAACCTACCACCTATCTCGTTGGAGACCCTCAGACTTCATTAATTGGACTTTATCTTGCACTAAACATTATTCCCTTATCTGTACACTGTGGACATGTCGATTGTAATCGTGTATTGTCTTTCCGCTGGCTGGTTAGCACGCAACAAAAGCTTTTCACTGTACCTCGGTACACGTGAAAATAAACAAAACTATTGAATTATATCTATTTCCTCTTCATAATATCATAGTGATAGGAGTACAATTAGGCCATTTGGCCCATCAAGTCTACTCCGCCATTCGATCATGGCTGATATCTCTCTCTCCTAACCTCATTCTCCTGCCTTCCCCACATAACCACTGACACCTGTACTAATCAAGCATCTATCTATCTCAGCTTTAAATATATTCATTGACTTGGCCTCCACAGCCTTCTGTGGCAAAGAATTCCACAGATTCACCACCCTCTGACTGAAGAAATTCCTCCTCACTTCCTAAAAGAACATCCTTTAATTCTGAGGCTGTGACCTCTAGTCCGAGACTCTCCCACTAGTGGAAACATCCTCTCCACGTCCACTCTATCCAAACACTTCTGCAAGTTTGCTCCACATATTCATCACCCTCCTGGAAAAGCATACCTCTTAGCTCTCCTTTAAATGTCTCCCCTTTCACATTTATTTTGGGCTCCCTGCCTTGTTGGGGGGGGGGGGGGCGGGGTGGAGGGGGTGGGAGAGTGGGAGGCTGGTGGGGGGAGAGGGGTCGGTGGGGAGTGGGAAGGGGGGGTCGGTGGGGAGTGGGAAGGGTAGGTGGGAGGGAGTGGGGACTCCATCATTTGACTGGCAAATTGGGCCAAGGGGTTTTATCCCCACTCTATATGACTACAACACACAGAATGAGCTCCCTGCTATTCAGAGTAGTGCCGTGAGATCTTGGATGTCCACCTGAGAATATCTCAGTTGATCACCATGGCTGTGTGGTTCCATCTGGAGCAGTGCAGCCCTCCCTCAGAGCAGCATTGTGTCTTAAATATCTTTGCGCTTGTTCAGCCCATTCACGGTGAAGGGGTTACAGACCAAGCCTCTTGTCCAACGTGGTGTATTGATTGCCTGCCCCCAACCCTCTTCTGTCCAGCTGACCATTCGAGATGCCCTGACCCAGGCGATGGATGAGGAGATTGAGCGAGATGAAACGGTGTTCCTGCTGGGAGAAGAGGTAGCACAGTACGATGGTGCTTACAAGGTGAGGCACAGCTGGTGTCTAAACTTCTGTCACATTGTAAGCCCTGAGAGTCGCTGTAAATATTTGGTGCTTGCGTTTGCTTCAGGTGAGCCGCGGACTGTGGAAGAAATGGGGAGATAAGAGAATCATCGACACTCCGATCACAGAGGTACGTGTCACTGTGTAAGGATGAAATGTCCAGTTTGCATTTACTACCACGATACTCAACTTGTTCAACCTCTCTTTCAGATAGGCTTTACAGGGATTGCAGTTGGTGCCGCTATGGTATGTAACTTCAACGTTGTATTTAACTCGTATTCCACACATACAGTTGTGCACCCACAAACATCTTATTAGGAAAAAGCCTGTTTATTAAAGGTGGCATGTTTGTTTAGTTTAGTCTAGTTTAGAGATACAGCGCAGAAACAGACCCTTCGGCCCACCGAGTATGCACCAACCAGCGATCCCCCGCACACTAACAATATCTTACATTAACACACTAGGGACAATTTGCACTTATACCAAGCCAATTAACCTTCAAACCTTCAAGACCAAGCTGGAACTTTGCTTATTTACACAGTCCCCATGAGTTTGCTGGAGAAGAGCAGGCTGATCCTCGGTGACGAGGCTCTATAAAGGCGTCCTGCAGGTATGGGGCTAGTGAGATTGGGAGGCAGAATGATCACACAAAGAAACGTCATTGTTCAAAAGGGCAAACTGCTGTAGGTCATAATATCGTGCAGTGAACATGTATAAAATGATAGACACAAAATGCTGGCGTAACTCAGCGGGGCAGGCGGGAGAGGAATGACCCGAAACACCACCCATTCCTGAGATTCCACTCTCCAGAGATGCTGCCTGTCAATCTGAGTTACTCCAGCAGTTTGTGTCTATCTTCAGTGCAAACTAGCATCTACAGTTCCTTTCTACACATAAATATATAAAGATTATGCATGATTATATTAGAATGGAAGATTAAAAGTCCATATCAGATTTTGTTTGCCTGCTGGGCATGTGAATGTTCTTTAGTGCAAAGATGGCCTTGCAACGCCAAGGTTGTTTAACGCTGGCTCCTTCCTCAGGCTGGCTTGAGGCCCATCTGTGAATTCATGACCTTCAACTTCTCGATGCAAGCGATCGACCATGTTATCAATTCTGCCGCCAAGACCTACTACATGTCTGGGGGTGCTGTCCCTGTCCCCATCGTCTTCAGAGGCCCCAACGGTTCCTCAGCCGGAGTGGGGGCTCAGCACTCGCAGTGCTTTGCAGCCTGGTACAGCCACTGCCCCGGGCTGAAGGTGCTCAGTCCTTGGAATGCTGAAGATGCCAAAGGCTTGATGAAATCTGCCATTCGAGATGATAATCCCGGTTAGTTCTTGAAGTGTTTTGTTTTGTGAAGGTTGATAGTTCAATTCACTCTCGGCTGCTGACGTGGAATAGTTGCCTCTGAACCAAATATGCTTTGAAGGCTACACAATTGGCTTTTAAAGCAGGCAAATGGGCCTGTCCTGACTTACGTGATTTTTTCAGCGACTTGCCGGCACCCGTCATAGTCTCAGCAGGTCGCCGAAAATGTTCAAAATCCAGCGGCGACCAGAAAAAGGTACAACTCTTTGGGCGACTACTCACGACCATACAGGCGACATGTCGCGGGGTGACGCCTGTTATGGTCGTGAGTAGTCGCCCAAAGAGTCCTACCTTTTTCTGGTCGCCGCTGGATTTTCAACATGTCGAACATTTTCGGCCACCTGCTGTGACCGTGACGGGTGCCGGCAGTCGCCGAAAAAATCCTGTCAGTGGGACAGGCCCTTCAGATGGAGAAAAAACAGACACAAAGTGCTGGAGTAACTCAGCGGGTCAGGCAGTTAATTATTGAGTTACTCCAGCATGTTGTGTGTTTTTTTGTAAACCAGCATCTGCAGTTCCTTGTGTCTAGATGCGGCATCTTGGTTGGCACAGATGAGTTGTCCCAGGGCTTGTTTTAAAGCTGAATCACTAGTGATTTTTGTTGCCCTTTTATTTAGGAAGCTCCATTTGTAGATGCAGGTGGTTCTGCTATAACACGATCATTGTGTTCCTAAGGAACCTTGTGTGCTATAGAAAATCATGTTTCAAACGCAAAATAACAGTTCTATTTCTGCTCAGGATTTTTTTTTTTTAAGTCTTTTCAATAGCGATAAGTATTTTTACTGCACGCTAACAATACTAAAGGCTACATGTTGCATTGGTTTTATCATTGCACAAAGTAACTTCTTGCGTATGGTGTGCACAGCCTAAAGTTGTAAGACAACATGTTCTGTTTGATGGTACACAAAATTGCTGGGGAAACTCAGCGGGTGCAGCAGCATCTATGGAGCGAAGGAAATAGGCGACGTTTCGGGCCGAAACCCTTCTTTCGGCCCGAAACGTCGCCTATTTCCTTCGCTCCATAGATGCTGCGGCACCCGCTGAGTTTCCCCAGCAATTTTGTGTACCTTCGATATTCCAGCATCTGCAGTTCCTTTTTGAACACATGTTCTGTTTGATCTTCTGTTTGTGCACGCCAGGTTGATTGCATTCGTTGAAAAGGGGTGGACCACGTGAAGGTTGCAATCTCCCACCCCGCACAAGTGTCAATAGAAGTGATTGCTTGTCGTTTCCTACGGTCTCCTGCGATTAAAGTAGCAGATGTGTTAGAAACATAGAAACATAGAAATTAGGTGCAGGAGTAGGCCATTCGGCCCTTCGAGCCTGCACCGCCATTCAATATGATCATGGCTGATCATCCAACTCAGTATCCCGTACCTGCCTTCTCTCCATACCCCCCGATCCCCTTAGCCACAAGGGCCACATCTAACTCCCTCTTAAATATAGCCAATGAACTGGCCTCAACTACCCTCTGTGGCAGAGAGTTCCAGAGATTCACCACTCTCTGTGTGAAAAAAGTTTTTCTCATCTCGGTTTTAAAGGATTTCCCCCTTATCCTTAAGCTGTGACCCCTTGTCCTGGACTTCCCCAACATCGGGAACAATCTTCCTGCATCTAGCCTGTCCAACCCCTTAAGAATTTTGTAAGTTTCTATAAGATCCCCTCTCAATCTCCTAAATTCTAGAGAGTATAAACCAAGTCTATCCAGTCTTTCTTCATAAGACAGTCCTGGCATCCCAGGAATCAGTCTGGTGAACCTTCTCTGCACTCCCTCTATGGCAATAATGTCCTTCCTCAGATTTGGAGACCAAAACTGTACGCAATGCTCCAGGTGTGGTCTCACCAAGACCCTGTACAACTGCAGTAGAACCTCCCTGCTCCTATACTCAAATCCTTTTGCTATGAAAGCTAACATACCATTCGCTTTCTTCACTGCCTGCTGCACCTGCATGCCTACTTTCAATGACTGGTGTACCATGACACCCAGGTCTCGCTGCATCACCCCTTTTCCTAATCGGCCACCATTTAGATAATAGTCTGCTTTCCTGTTTTTGCCACCAAAGTGGATAACCTCACATTTACCCACATTATACTGCATCTGCCAAACATTTGCCCACTCACCCAGCCTATCCAAGTCACCTTGCAGTCTCCTAGCATCCTCCTCACAGCTAACACTGCCCCCCAGCTTAGTGTCATCCGCAAACTTGGAGATATTGCCTTCAATTCCCTCATCCAGATCATTAATATATATTGTAAATAGCTGGGGTCCCAGCACTGAGCCTTGCGGTACCCCACTAGTCACTGCCCGCCATTGTGAAAAGGACCCGTTTACTCCTACTCTTTGCTTCCTGTTTGCCAGCCAGTTCTCTATCCACATCAATACTGAACCCCCAATGCCGTGTGCTTTAAGTTTGTATACTAATCTCTTATGTGGGACCTTGTCGAAAGCCTTCTGGAAGTCTAGATACACCACATCCACTAGTTCTCCCCTATCCACGCTACTAGTTACATCCTCGAAAAATTCTATAAGATTCGTCAGACATGATTTACCTTTCGTAAATCCATGCTGACTTTGTCCAATGATTTCACCACTTTCCAAATGTGCTGCTATCCCATCTTTAATAACTGACTCTAGCAGTTTCCCCACTACCGATGTCAGACTAACTGGTCTGTAATTCCCCGTTTTCTCTCTCCCTCCCTTCTTAAAAAGTGGGGTTACGTTTGCTACCCGCCAATCCTCAGGAACTACTCCAGAATCTAAAGAGTTTTGAAAGATTATTACTAATGCATCCACTATTTCTGGAGCTACTTCCTTAAGTACTCTGGGATGCAGCCTATCTGGCCCTGGGGATTTATCGGCCTTTAAACCATTCAATTTACCTAACACCACTTCCCGGCTAACCTGGATTTCACTCAGTTCCTCCGTCTCATTTGAACCCCGGTCCCCTGCTATTTCCGGCAGATTATTTATGTCTTCCTTAGTGAAGACGGAACCAAAGTAGTTATTCAATTGGTCCGCCATATCCTTTCTGGAGCTACATGATCAACTCACCTGTTTCTGACTGCAAGGGACCTACATTTGTTTTAACTAATCTCTTTCTTTTCACATATCTATAAAAACTTTTGCAGTCAGTTTTTATGTTCCCTGCCAGTTTTCTTTCATAATCTATTTTTCCTTTCCTAATTAAGCCCTTTGTCCTCCTCTGCTGGTCTCTGAATTTCTCCCAGTCCTCTGGTATGCTGCTTTTTCTGGCTAATTTGTACGCATCATCCTTCGCTTTGATACTATCCCTGATTTCCCTTGTTATCCACGGATGCACTACCTTCCCTGATTTATTCTTTTGCCAAACTGGGATGAACAATTTTTGTAGTTCATCCATGCAGTCTTTAAATGTCTTCCATTGCATATCCACCGTCAACCCTTTTAGAATTAATTGCCAGTCAATCTTGGCCAATTCATGTCTCATACCCTCAAAGTTACCTTTCTTTAAGTTCAGAACCATTGTTTCTGAATTAACAATGTCACTCTCCATCCTAATGAAGAACTCAACCATATTATGGTCACTCTTGCCCAAGGGGGCACGTACAACAAGACTGCTAACTAACCCTTCCTCATTACTCAATACCCAGTCTAAAATAGCCTGCTCTCTCGTTGGTTCCTCTACATGTTGATTTAGATAACTATCCCGCATACATTCCAAGAAATCCTCTTCCTCAGCACCCCTGCCAATTTGATTCACCCAATCTATATGTAGATTGAAGTCACCCATTATAACTGTTTTGCCTTTGTCGCACGCATTTCTAATTTCCTGTTTGATACCATCTCCAACTTCACTACTACAGTTAGGTGGCCTGTACACAACACCCACCAGCGTTTTCTGCCCCTTAGTTTCGCAGCTCTACCCATACCGATTCCACATCCTCCAAACTAATGTCCTTCCTTTCCATTGCGTTAATCTCCTCTCTAACCAGCAACGCTACCCCACCTCCTTTTCCTTTCTCTCTATCCCTCCTGAATATTGAATATCCTTGGATGTTCAGCTCCCAGCCTTGGTCACCCTGGAGCCATGTCTCCGTGATCCCAACTATATCATAATCATTAATGGCTATCTGCACGTTCAACTCATCCACCTTATTACGAATACTCCTTGCATTGAGACACAAAGCCTTCAGGATTGTTTTTACAACGCTCTTACCCCTTATACAATTATGATGAAAAGTGGCCCTTTTTGATTTTTGCCCTGGTTTTGTCTGCCTGCCACTTTTACTTTTCACCTTGCTACCTATTGCTTCTACCCTCATTTTACACCCCCCTGCCTCTCTGCTCTTGTACCCATCCCCCTGCCACATTAGTTTAATATCCTCCCCGACAACACTAGCAAACACTCCCCCAAGGACATTGGTTCCATTCCAGCCCAGGTGCAGACCGTCCTGTTTGTACTGGTCCCACCTCCCCCAGAACTGGTTCCAATGCCCTAAAAATTTGAATCCCTCCCCCTTGCACCATTTTTCAAGCCACGTATTCATCTGCAATATCCTCCTATTTCTACTCTGACTGGCCCGTGGTACTGGTAGTAATCCAGAGATTATTACCTTTGAGGTCCTACTTTTAAGTTTATCTCCTAGCTCCCTAAATTCATCTTGTAGGACCTCATCCCTTTTTTTACCTATATCGTTGGTGCCAATATGCACCCTCCCCCTCCAGAATGCTCTGCAGCCGTTCTGTGACATCCCTGACCCTTGCACCAGGGAGGCAACATACCATCCTGGAGTCTCGTTTGCGGCCGCAGAAACGCCTATCTATTCCCCTGACAATTGAATCCCCTATTACTATTGCCCTTCCACTCTTTTTCCCCCCCTCATGTGCCGCAGAGCCACCCATGGTGCCATGAACTTGGCTGCTGCTGCATTCCCCTGATGAGCCATCTCCCTCAACAGTATCCAAAATGGTATACCTGTTTAGGAGGGAGATGACCGCAGGGGACTCCTGCACTACCTGCCTACTGCTTTGCTGGCTATTGGCCACCCGTTCCCTTTCTGTCCTCTTACCTTTTACCTGCGGTGTGACCAACTCACTGTACGTGCTATCCACGACTTTCTCAGCATCGTGGATGCTCCAGTATGAATCCAGCCGCAGTTCCAATCGTTCAATGCGGTCTGCCAGGAGCTGCAGCTGTACACACTTCCTGCAAACGTAGTCACCAGGGACACCGACCATATCTCTGATCTCCCACATGTTGCAGGCTGAGCAAACCACGGGGCCAATCTCCACTGACATATCTTACTCCCAAATTAACTCTATATTAAATATTAAAAAACACAAAACTTTATCCTTTAAACTTTACTAATAAATACTAATAAATACTGTACACGTAACTCCCAGAGTCCTTAACCTGAAGGCAGAAATGCCAAAATGTAAACCCGGTCCTCTTCCACCAATCAGAGGCTTCCACCAGACTCCTTCTCTGGAACGATGCCGATTTTGGTGTCAGGTCCCCTCGCACCAACGGCTCCCTGGGCCTCTGTGAAAGCAAGCCCCGCGATGTATTTTATACTTACAGCGCAGGTGTGCTTAAGAGACAATGGTGTCTGATAACTGCAGGGAGGTTAGAAAGAAACTTTTTTTAAAGCTCCTACACAAATCCAAGACAGCTTTTTTACTTTGGTCAATTTCCAAATAACGTTTTAAGAGGTTTTCTAGTTCCCGATCAAAAATAATATTATAACCAATTCAGCCCACATCATGTTCCCTAATTCATCACTCACCTTGCCTCAATTTTTTTTAATGAAAACGCGTGTTATAGCAGAGCGACCTGCACGTCAAATATTGAGTTTGGGGCAGTTGTCATAAAATTATTTAAGCAGATTGATGCAACCTAATACAACCTGCGTCAAAGAACATTAGTGGTCGCCTTGATTTGGGATGTTTTGGTCTTTAGTTGAGAATGTTCTTGGAGAGTTTCTGAATCTCAGCACTGTGGTACTGAAGATGGGATTACTTATTTTTTTCTTGTATTCGACGAAAGTGCTTTTGTCTTTCAGGCACCAGGCCGTCAACTTTGAAAATGGGATCTGTTCTAATTGGTGTTTAATAGACGTTCCTTCTTTCAATGACTATGAATGAAATTGCCTGTAAAATGTTGGAACCCCCATCTTATATGGAAGGTGCATTGACCATTTGTTATCTTGCAGTTGTGTTCCTGGAAAATGAATTGATGTACGGTGTGCCCTTTGAAGTTTCTCAGGAGGTCCAGTCCAAAGACTTCCTCGTCCCAATAGGGAAAGCCAAAGTGGAGAAAGCAGGTAAATAGTGGTGTGCTCAGAGCAAAAGTGCTGGAGAAACTCAGCGGGTGCAACAGCATCTATGGAGCGAAGGAAATAGGCAACGTTTCAGGGCCGAAACCCTCGGGTTATTTTTCCCGAGGGATTCGGCCCCGAAATGTTGCCTATTTCCTCTCCAGAGATGCTGCCTGTCACGCTGAGTGACTTCAGCATTTTATGTCTATCTTCTATGTAAACTAGCAGCATCTGCAGTTCACTCCTACACATTACATGATTAACGAGACCGGTTGACTTAATCGTTTCGGATACATGTATGAATTCAACTGCAACACTAGTTTTATATAATTTTTGTTTCAGCCTGTTTTCCCCCGATCCTGCTTACTGAACTTGTATCCAGGTGAATGTGTGCAGTTCATGTATAATCCAGGTATGCCGTCTCTTGCAGGAACCAATATCACCTTGGTTGCACACTCCAAAAGTGTGGGCAACTGCATGGATGCAGCAGCAGCTCTGGCAAAGGAAGGCATCGATTGTGAGGTGGGTGATTTGCAAAGACAGACTCGTTCAGAAAAGTTGAAAGGGAACGGTAAATAATTGAAGCTTGCTATTCTTCATCTGCCATCTGACATGTTAGCCGTTTCCAAATGGACGCTGATGCTGCACTGCTTGTTAGTGTTATTAGCACTTCTCTCCACTACTCTAAATGGTCAATAATGGTTTGGCTGGAATCCAGTTCTCGAAGAGAAGGATAGTTCTCCAGTTACATCGTGGGAAGACCAGGCCCTATTAACCGTGGTCTATCAGTATTAGCCCTCTTTAATAATGTGTCAGAGAGGTAGAGCATGAAAACAGGCCCTTCGGCCCTGCCGACCAAGATGCCACATCTATACTAGTCCCACCTGCCCATGTTTGGCCCACATCCCAATGAACCATCCCAACATTCAGCATGTAAGGGGGATGATGCTGGTTTACTCAAAAGTATCACAAGCAGATGAGTGCAGCCATGTCACTGATAGGCAATCCAAGATATTTCACGACAGGTGATTTCGACACCATTCGGCCTACTCCTGCACCTAATGTCTAAACATCGTTGGAAAGATTTTATCTGCAGATTGCAATTTTAGATCTTGCCAGGCAATACAGAAAATTGATTCAAACATTCAAACTGACTCACCAGCTGAGTTTCTCCAGCTTTTTTGTCTACCTTCAAACATTTTTTTAATACCTTTTAATTCTCGTTTACCATGGTTTCATGTCATTTATGTAGGTGGCAATAATTGTCGCATTCAGCAAACACTACTTTGATATGTTTCATAGTCGTACAGCTCATGGCCCACTCATCCATGCTGACCAAGGTGCCCCATATGGGGCTTGGACATCGGGAGAGACATGGAGAACAGGGGAGAGAAAAGACTTTGCCTTCCATCACAGTGGGTCTTTAGTACCAGCCTCAACTACCTCCTCTGGCAGCTCGTTCCATACACCCAACGCCTTATGAAGCTTGTGGGATCGTGTGTGTGAGGCCTTCACTATTGTTTGCCACATGTGGTCTTTTCCACTCCAGAATGGTATTGCAAAGTTGTGTCCATGGTACAGTTATATTTTCATTATTATGACCGTCCTTGACCCGGGAGCCTATCAGTGAAGCATTTGGTGCCGTTTCAGGTGATAAACATGCGCACCATCAGACCCATGGACATGGAGACTATCGAAGCCAGCGTGATGAAGACCAATCGCTTGGTAACGGTTGAGGGTGG
Organism: Amblyraja radiata; assembly: GCF_010909765.2. Classification (NCBI taxonomy): domain Eukaryota; kingdom Metazoa; phylum Chordata; class Chondrichthyes; order Rajiformes; family Rajidae; genus Amblyraja; species Amblyraja radiata. The sequence continues at coordinate 3,513,032 of NC_045973.1, read as the reverse complement.
CTGGCCACAGTTCGGAGTGGGTGCTGAAATCTGTGCCAGAATCATGGAAGGTAAAGAACTTCTATACGTAGAGGATGTTGCAAGTTTCCCCGCGTTGAACGTAGAACAGTAACCAAACCCCTCGGCCCACAATGCCCGTGCCGAACGCGATACCTGGTTAAACCGATCTCACCTGCCTGCATGTGATCCATATCCCTCTATTCCCTGCACTTCCATGTGCCTCTCTAATAGTCTCGTAAACACCACCATGGTATCAGCCTCCACCACCACCCGTGGCTGTGGGTTCCAGCCACCCACCACTCTCTGTGTGAAAAATCTTGCCCCGCACAATTCCATCAAATTTCCCCCCCTTACAGCCATGACATTTCCAACCTGAGGAAAAAGGTTCTGACTGTCCATCCTATCTATGCCTCTCATCCTTTTATATACTTCTATCAAGTCTCCCCTGAACCTCTGGTCCTAGACTCTCCCGCTAGTGGAAACATCCTCTCCACGTCCACTCTATCCAGGCCTTTCACTGTTGAACTGTACCATAATGTTTCATTTCAGGCCCAGCGTTCAATTACCTGGATGCTCCAGTGGTGAGGGTGACGGGTGCAGACCTTCCTATGCCCTACGCAAAGATCTTGGAAGATAACAGCATACCTCAGGTTAAAGATATCATTTTTACAGTCAAGAAAATACTCCATGTGTAGTGTTATCTTGCTTTTTACCAGTCTGCCATCACTATTTAAATAACTTCACTGGCATCTAATGTAACTTTAGTGTTTATGTCATCCTGCAGTTAGAGGTAGAATGTACAGAATATTTGGTGCCAGCAAGACTGTTGGCAAATAATGCATCGGTAAAACGATACAACATCAATAGAGTGGTGGATCATTTCCCAGTTGGTGCATATTTCAAATGCTGGCAAGGGGCGAAGCCTGTTTAATCTGAAGCGTACCATCTCACTAACGGGCAAATGTTAAAATCAGCCCTCAAAAATAGGATTATAATATCGTTCAAATTATGAAGAAGGAAGAATTGTAATGTTGTTATTATACTTTTGCTTCTGTTACTTTTATCACTCACTAGACCAAGTAGGACCCGTTGGGTCCCGTCCCCTCAACGCGTGTATGACGTCACACACACTAACCACCCCTAACACACACCATCCCCCCCTTGATATTATATTAATATTATTCATTCGCTCCGTTTACCCCATCTCCCGCTCTATCCACTCACACATAGCCCCCAACTCACAGGCGCGTACACTCATATCTCCGGTACTGTTTATCGTTTTTAACAAGTCAATCTCAAATTGTAAGCATTATTTTACATCTACCCGTCAGTAAAGGGATTGACATAAGCCCTTAGGTTCATATGTAACAATGAATCAATGAAAACAAATCAATGGCTTCATCTAACTTTTAACGCTTTGATAGATTATGATATTCAATTTGCATTATCAACTCATTTTTAAAAATTGTGTTGTGTCTTTGGTCAATTGGTTTGTGAAACTGTTACAGTATGTTCCTTTGGACTATTTATGAATGTTTTGAAAGACACTCCGTGGTTTAAAAAAATAACCTATTGCGAAATAGCTGTGCTGTTTGAGTTACACAATTATCAGTTACAATTATACCATTGTGGGTTTTTTTTTTGTAATGTATATAACTGCATTGAAATTAATTGAATGAAATTAAAAGTTCTGAAAACAAAAATCTTATTCCTTTTTAACAAGAATAAGTAGCTGTATCTCCAAAACCACAAGTGTTGATTTTACTGTGAATGCTTGTTTATACTGATCACAATTCCTCTTGGTTGGTAAACTAGAGTCAAGCTTCAGTCAGGAATTTTGACCTTGCCTGCAAATGTCCTCATGACTTAAGGGCCTGTCCCACTTACACAATTTTTTTCGGCGACTTGCTGGCGCAGTCTCGCGGCAGGTCTCCGAAAAGTTTCAACAAGTTGAAAATCCAGCGGCGACCAGAAAAAGGTACGACTCTTTTGGGCGACTACTCACGACCATACAGGCGTCACCCCGCAGGGTGACGCCTGTATGGTCGTGAGTAGTCGCACCTTTTTCTGGTCACCGCTGGATTCTCAACATGTTGAACATTTTCGGAGACTCGTGGGGTGAAGCCTGTATGGTCATGAGTAGTCGCCCAAAGAGTCGGACCTTTTTCTGGTCGCTGCTGGATTTTCAACATGTTGTAAGTTTTCGGAGACCTGCTGCGACTAATGACGGGTGCCGGCAAGTCGCCGAAAAAAATCGCTTAAGTGGGACAGGCCCTTTAGTGAGTTATGTTTAATGTCATTGGTTTGAAGCTGTTGGATTCACTTTTTCCCCCCGAGTTGCTGATTTACTACAGGAGAGAGAACATGGATTTCTATTTGTAAATGATAAGCCTGTTGCTGCAGTAGATCCCAGACTGGTGTATTATTCTTGCTTAACACACCTCATTATTTTGAAAGCAGACTGGTGGAACAGAATTTAGCTGCATTTGAGTTGTTGTTGCAGAGCCTGTGTCTAGTATTTCATATTATTCAATGGATGTCAGAGTGTCGATGAGGCATCTTGGCTGGCATGGGCAAGTTGGGCTGAAGGGCCTGTTTTCCATGCTGCATAACTCTATAGGTGATTAGTTATGGAGCTTCTCGTCTATTATTGCCGATGTGTGTTGCCAAGGGTTTTGATGTGTTTAATGTATTCAATGACATTTAGTGGATAATGCTGGCTGGCCGCTTATGTGGAGGTTAGGAGTGTTAACCCAAAGATGATGCTTCTGGTTGAAGACATTGGGGATCCACCATCTGTGGAGATGGAGATATGGCTAAGAGTTGCCTCATGTTTGTTGTATACCTCATGTGTAGTAAGGAACTGCAGATGCTGGTTTAAAACAAAGATAGACACAAATAGCTGGAGTAACTCAGTGGGACAGGCAGCGCCCTTCTCTCCAGAGATGCTGCCTGTCCTGCTGAGTTACTGCAGCTTGTTGTGTCTATTTTCTGTTGTATACCTCATGGCTGGATGTGCTGGTTTAGAAGGCTTTCAAATGATCTTTTCACTGTGGGAATGACAGAACCTTTTCCCCCAGCGTTCCCCAAAGACTTGAGGGCATAGATCTAAAGTGAGAGGTTTAAAGGAGATGTGTGGGAGTATTATTTGCACAGAGTGTAGTGGGTGCCTGAAAGCCACTGCCAGGGGTGGCATTTCAGAGAGGCATGTGGACAGGCAGGGAACGGGTCATGTGCAAGCAGAGATCAGTTTAACCTGGCATCATGTTCGGCTTGGACTTGTATTGTTCTATGAATGCTTGGTTTTGGCTACAGCACATTGCTCCTGCTATTTGGGTCACACATAGCAGATTGACCAGGTTAAGATTTGTTGGTATGTTCCAGGTTTAGTCATCTGGTAGTGATTGTGCAGTGAAGGATATACCAGGCCTTGAGGTTAACCATTATGTGGAAAGGCCGTTCTCTGATGCTGACATTGAGCTGTTAGGTTCTGAATCTTTCCCATTTAGCACGGAGCTAGTGCCGCACAATAATAATGAGAACCGACCTCCGATCAGGATGGAATTGAACAAACTTACCAATTACTGTGGTAATTAAACAAGAAGGCAAGTTTGTCAACTTATATCCAGTGCTGCAAACACGGGATGACTGACTGACCATAGTTTGGTTTCTTGACGCATATTTAGTGGAAATACAAATGTTAAAGCACAAATTACCTTCTGTGTAATAACTTTCTTTCTAAAGTAATGGATCCATGCTGGAAGATTCAACCTCCACTCTCTGAGCCACAGCTGTGAATGGAGAGTGAAGTTAATGTAGACAAGGAATTGCAGGTGCTGGAACGGTGCAGCAAGAAACACAAAGTGCTGGATGAACTTGGCAGTTCAGGCAGCACCTTCTGAAGAGGGGTCCCGCCCAGAAACATCGCCTGTCCATGTTCTCCAGAGCTGCTGCCTGACTTACTCCAATTTGCATTTTCACAAGACTCCAAAGAATAGTGAATTGCCAAGATAATTATTTTAATAAAATATTAAATGAATATCTAATCATTGTTTACAAGAAATTTGTACATATACTATGAAAAATGTCTGCATAGAAACAGCTGTTTCTTTTGTTTATACAGTAAAACAAATCTTTAAAGTGCACTTTCTTCAGAAAATCAAGGTTAGATTACAGTCAAACTACAGCAAATTCTTAAGATACATTATTGCAAATTAGATTGCTGCCATCTTTGTATTACCGCAAGGTAAACTTATTGCAGATTGCTGGCTCCACAGTTACAAGTGCTTAATGAGAAGATGTTTAGGAATATAGCAATGACCACAAGGGGAACACATTGGCTGCAACATACTGCATGTAGCTTCATCAAAAGGAATGATTGTCCCGTACAGTAGCTCGACTCTCGCCCCACACAGCCCCGGCGTTGGGATGCCAGCTTGTGTTATTTGATGGTGGGCATGTTGTGATCACGTGTCGTCGCTGGCTTTAGGTGCCCCTTCTTAAAGCTTTGAATGGAGCCGAGTAAGGCTCCCCTGCCCGTCCCATTGGCAAGAGGCGTGGACTCTGATGGCAGCGGCACCTCCAACTTGTGAGACGGGGGAAGAGCCGGAGCTGCAGGGATGGAGGAAACGGCTGCAAGTACGAAGAAAGCATTCAGTAAATTCTCACAATGCAAACTTAAAGAACTTTCCCTTACTGACAGCACTTTCATAGAAACATCTGCAAAGGCTGGTAGTGTTCACGAGCCAACATCACCGTTAACAAAGGACTTTCCTTTTAGTTTTGTGTTCTAGGATGTCACATTTGTTTTACGTTTTCGCAAAACTCCACAGACCTTACCATTCTGCTTTAAGCTGAAGTAGATGGAGCTACGGGCAACTTGTTCAGCTGCTTTGGTAAAATGGTCGCGCATTCATATTCCATATTACTCTATTTTGGTTTATGTAAAATTCTTGTGCAGATATTAGGCCATGCAGAGCCTGACAAGGGGTACCAAGAACTGTTGCCTCAGAAAAAACAAATGGCTATTTTATTTTTGAGTGTTTGTTTAAAACATAACGTTTACACAACTTTAACATATTCCGTAGGATGTGGCTAGTGTAAGCACTTGAATAATAAAGGGCAGGTGCCTAATAATGACACAGGCGGGGAAAAAAGGAAAATAAAAGATTTATAACAAAATGAGAAATGACAACTAATGAAAGCACAGTTCCATGGTTAATTTGTTCTTAGTGGCCCTTTCTCATTTTTGTTATAAAGTTACTTCAGTCCACACAGAAGTGAGTTTCAAATAGTCACAGGAAGAAAGTCTCCAAGCAGGTGATCTTTACTAAAAGGCACCACAGTGCAAGGTGTGCTTTAAAGACAGTCTTGGTTGTAACATACCAGGCTAAATGCATTCAGTGTACCATGGACAAACATGCAATCATCATTGAATGGCCACAGATGGAGTTGTCACAGCCTGAACAAGGTAAATAAGAAACAGCATCACCTTCATACAAGCTCCTTGTTTAGTTTAGGATTGGATGGAATTAAGAGCCAAGATGAATAATCACTTTGTCTTAGCTTCTGAGTTATTTGTACTACAACATCTAGCCATCACTTCATTTCACTCCCACTAAGAGAATTATTGAGGTGTTTAATAACTTGTTCAACTGAAATAGGTCATTTACGGCACAAAGTTTCCATTCAAGCACATCTGTGCAATCGTACCGTGAGAAATATTCAATAGATTATCAAAGTGAAAATAACGCTGTACAGCGTTTAGAAGTATTTTCAGTAATTAAAGCAATTAGATATATAGAGCATTTTTGACCTTTAGTCTAGAAAGCTTGGCAATTGAACCACAACAGCTGTTATTACTAGGTTTTAGAAAGGGGAAAATTCAGATTTTTCAAATACAACCCAGAATTCTTGGTTTTAAGACGAAGAAAGAGGGAACCCCAAACGATTCTCTTGTGAAAAATGCTAAAGTCACATCAATCTATTCTTAACCCAGCAGCTGTGGAAAAGCAGGCATCCTAAACAGTAAACTACAGCGTCACTGGTGCAATGATCCTGTGAGACTAAGTGCCTTGCTATGATGGGACGAGGGGGTACCTCTCTAGTGAAGACACCTTCATCCTCTTTAATCATTCAACCTTGTGGGCAAAATGCTCAAGTTTGAACTCAAAGCCTGTCTTAATTAGTTATAGAGAAGTTGCAAATGTCTCTGTCCCACCAGGGCAGTGAAACATTGGGGAGGACTCAATTCTTTAGCCATTCCTGGAAGTCCACAAGCAAAAGTATGAAGATCAGATTGTGTTGTTATTGAGGGATAGTAATAGACTCAAGTTCACTCCTGTTACAAGTAATTCCCCGCAGCACATCCCATGTGTCCTCTTGCAAGAATATCCCTCCTGTGCATCTGTACCCCAATCTTCACTCGTCCTATATTCTCCCACATTTGCAACAGCTGTGACTCGGGGTCTTGATGTTCTCCAATGCATCCACTCATCACAACCCACGCCATAATCACAACTTCCTCTTTCACGGCCAATATCACATCTCAGAACCACGTTCACCACTGCCTTCAAAAATGTCTGCACAAATAAACACGAGGACTCTTACAAAAACAATCCTGCTGCGCATCACATGATCAGCTTTGAATGAAACCTAGTTTTATCTGAAAGACTTGTTATCTCTAAATTACTGCAGTATCAATGAACCATATTACTGCGTGATTCTTCCGTGTCAACTCTTTAGCATGAACAAAAATCCATCCTTTCACCCCCTGTAAAGCATCCTTTTCTATATACTGTTGCACCTCATGCTCATCTTATAATATACATTAAAAAAAAATCACTGCTCTTTCAAACTCGGTTGCTTTTGAGCCTCCATTCACCACAGTACAAGTGTGGTTACTGGACTTACTTAACCACTTTCTCACCTCCTATATCAATGGGTAAGTTTCCACACGAAACAATCTTTTAACACAGTCCTGCTACAAATTCACAATTCTCCAGATTAACAGAATTAGACAAACCGTTCCTGGACATTCTCCTAACTCTCACTCTGCTCCAGCACGACCAAAGTTCTCCCATGCCTGCATTTCCCATCTTTACCATCTCCACTTCTACATCCCTTCTGTTTCTCAGACATCAACCCCTTCATTCCACCATTACTGGCCGTGCTTTCAGCCCACCTGGCTTTGAAGAAGGGTCTCGACCCGAGACATCGCCTATTCCTTCGCTCCATAGATGCTGCCTCACCCACTGAGTTTCTCCAGCATTTTTTGTCTACCATCGCACGTCAAGACTCTGCTTTCTCTAAATATCTGCTCATCTCAACAAGATTTCTTTCACAAGGCATTAATTTTCAAATAACAGACAGCGTAAGTACTGTATAAATTGTAAATTTTTATCCTTATAATATTATTGCTGAGGTGACCTGTGGTCTTGTCACATTGCATTGTACCGTTGACCCTGTGTTAACTTACATATGACAAATAAAACTGAATTGAATTGAAGTTGTTTTTAGTATTTGCTACTATACAAGCTCGAATCAGCTACTAGTTGGGAAGTCTGGATAACCAAGACGATCTCAGAATTCAAAAGCGTGAACAGGAAAAATATGACAAACGTCTAAGAGCCCAGTAAATATGATTCAGTGACAAAGACATAAATCTGTTTAAAATCGATTCTACCCACACCTAGAGTGATTGTGATGCAACAACAAACTGATTCACCTTGACGACTGTGACCTCTCTCTGAAACCTTTTAAGTTTTTAGGGTGGTCTACATTACCCCAAAGTCAGGCTCAAAATGGTGTGGGCTCTACAGGAAAGACAGCATAGAAAGAAAGAAGCAGCAAGTCATTACCGTGAATTATACGCGGACAATACACAACATACAAAGCAATGACATTCACACCGGATGTGTTATCAAAGAGAAATAAGTCACATCTTTTATTACATAAAGGGGTCATACAGATCTGCGGCAATTTCATGTTTGTGTCCCTTCCCTCATTAACAGCATCAGCGTCTACAATTGCATCCCTAGCCAGTCACACCAAACGCTGCTACCTTTTCTGAATGGAAGGTACAGCCAGTTATTGTACAGGGTTAATTTTCACTCATCAGATCTCAAACGAGTCAGTGAGAACATTATTATTTTGTGTCAATAAACCTTCCTCAGATCATCTTGGGGCCAACCTTAACAACTTTCCTTCCACAGGTACTGTATGGCTGCTGAATGAAGGAAAACTTTCCCCAATTGACCAGAAATTAAACTTTATATTCATGGCAAGATCTTTAATCGGCAGTTGATGATCATTAATAACTACAATGTACTTAACTTTAGCATGGAGCAACAGGACAAAGTCACAATGCTTCCATGCAATTTTACACCACAGATTGCAACCAATCTAAAATAATGTCATTTTCCCCCCAAAAGGGTCAAGAACGTTTTATTGTCATATGTCCCGAAAAGGAACAATGAAATTCTAACGCAGCCTACTTTCTCGGTTTTAGAATTATACTTTTAAGACCAGGAATAATCACACATTTCCCCTCGTTCGTGCAAGTGGAGGCTTCAATGAAGTCTGGCCTGCAACGATGCTGCTTAATATATTTATCAACTGGTGCAAGGGATGGATTATTAATCCTGATGATTCAAGGGGAAATACACAAGATGGCATGCTACTGAACATAACGGGACAATCCCACAAAAAATACCTACCCTGGTCTATTTAGCCACACTAATGGGGGCAAGACAAGGGGACCCATGGATAGTGTCCTACTAAAGACAGCCACTACATCCTGTGTTAATAAACTCAACGTGCATCTGCTGCTGAGCCTTAGCTCAGGAATGGACACATTTGTGTGTTTCCTTCTGGCACATAATACTATCCTTAGGTTTAGGTTTATTATTGTCACATCTACCGAGGTACAATGAAGAGCTGTGTTTTGCATGCTATCCCATCAGTACATTAACATGATCGTCAAACTCAAATAAAATAGAGAGCAAAGGGGGAAGATACAGAGTGCAGAATACAGTTCCCAGCATTGTAGCGCACCAGCTCCAATGTCCAATGTCCTCAATGAAGTAGAGGTGAGACGGAATGTATCCTAGTTTATGGAAGGACCGTTCAGAAGCCTGATAACAGAAGCTGTTCCCGAGTCTGGTGGTGCGCGCTTTCAAGCTTCTGCATCGTCTGCCCAACAGGAGTGGGGAGGAGGAGGATGGACAGAGAGACAAAACAGACACAGAGACAACCTCCTGAAAATGTTGGAGGAAAGAACTGCAGATGCTGGTTTAAATCGAAGGTAGACACAAAATGCTGGAGTAACTCAGC